>NC_089581.1:148523317-148709089 GCF_019320115.1 Miscanthus floridulus | reverse complement strand
AAAAAGAACATACATACTTCTTAGTTCTTACGGTCAGTTTAAACCATATAGGAAGATATAATTAGGCTATGTGACTCAAGTGAATTAGAGAAGCATAGGAGAGATCTATAATACATACTTGCAGATCCAAAATGTAAGTGTTGTGGACGCATTCATTGGCAAGACCTACATACCTCGCAAGAAGCAGCAACAGATCCACTAGTGGCTAAGTTTATCATAGTTGAGAGTTTGTTTGAGTTAGTTGCTTAAGTTACATTAGTTATTTGAGAGAATAATAGCAATTTGTTTAGCAAAGTTGTTAGGGCCGAACCTATAAACCAGAGTACAGCAGATTCATCTGGATTAAGCCGAAATAAACCTAAGACCACAGAACCTCTTCAGAGAGCGAATCAAGTCTATCTTTGCCTCTATGACTCCCTAACCGAGTCACCAATCTAGCCATATCAGTAAGTCAATAGCCACCCCACTCTATAACTAATGTAAGTCATCCTACACTTTTGTGGCACTTTTCCATTCCTCTTTCCTGTTATGCCTTATTAATTACCTTGCCTTTTTCATATCAAAATGATATCAGACAAATTGTTTGAGGGATAAAAAAAAGGTTAATTTTGGAAAGTGGGCACTTGGGATTCAATTTAGAATCAAACACGTACAGAGACACAGGCAAACCAGCAGCAGCCAGATTGGCATCCACCTTAATCCTGTCGGCACTGGATGCAACGGCAACCTTAAGACCAGAATTTTTGCACTGTGTAGACAAAGCACATAGAGCCTTTTAACATTAATAGATTCAAATTTATTTAAACAAATTTCAGCGCACATACCTCCATGATGAGCTCTAGAGCACCAGGGAATCCGATGCCAGAATTTGGCCTTGCGTACTACAGATCGAAACAGAGCTCTTGACCATGTTGTAATCAAATTCTAATAGACAACTGATACAAGCTGTTGCATTAGTAATCTAACCTTGTCAAGATATATCTCAAAAAATCTCTTCTTGGCACTTTCAGGATTGAAATCTTTTACTCCTTTAGCTCTTGCGACACCTCCAAGGAAATTGGCCTCACCTAAACATTGAGAGGAAACTACAATAAATTTCTGAAAGGTAGCAATACTTTTGTATTTTTGGAGAGTGTAATAACGCAATGAGCAAACAACAGGAATCATTTTCTGGTGGGGTCATCCTATATGAAAAGATAGGCAGTTAAATGCTTGATAGCATGTAGGACAATTGCAGTTGATGACTATTATCAACACTTGCATAGCAAACTAGCAACCACTACTGTAACGGATCAGAGGCAATGCTGGGCATCAGCAATACCCAAATTATAAAATTTAATGAACTTGGAGACCAGAAGTTTATAGGATACCAACATGATGTCACAATTATTGTGATGCAAGCATGTGACCATGGTCCCAGGATGGTGGTGGGCCGTAACAAGCATTCTAATACACCAATCTGTAAGCCAGTATTGGGCAAGGGCAATCGAACTAGCAACCACTGTAGTTACCGTTGGATCACGATAGTGCTGGGCAGGAACATACATACAATTACCAAGTCAAGCAGACTATAGCATGGAAGTTAAGTGGCATAGGATGCTACTGTCGCAAGTCGCGTGGATAATGGATTACTCCCTCCGACCTCCAACCCAAAATAACTGCACATCTGGCTTTTCGAGGAGTCGAGATTTTTAAAATTTGATCAGACAATGCACGAACGCGAATGGCAGCTGACCACTAACTAGGACCTCAGATAGTTAGTTACCAGTGCCCATGAAGGGGACGAAGTCATCCACGGTGACCTCGACGCCCATCTCGGCGAAGACGTCGACGCCGGCCTGTCGCGAGGGCTCCTCGCTGTTGCAGAGCACGCCGTCCATATCGAAGAGCACGGCGGAGACCTTCCCCCAGGCCGCCCCCTCCGCCCCCTCGCTCCCCGGAGAAGAGGAGGACGGTGCGGAGGCAGCTGCGGCGGCGATGACGTCGCGCCACCCGCGTCGCGGGAGCTGCATAGCCGCCGATCGGGTCTTCGGGAGGAGGAGCGGGCGGGGAGGCGGCGCCTGGGAGGTGGGCGGGTAGTGGCGAGAAGCGAGGAGGCGGTTGAGGCTTCCATACGAAGGCGCGAGGTGCCGCGCCATGGCCGGGCTTGGGTGGGACTCGCCGGGTCGGGAGCGTGAGGTGCCGGGGCTGTGGGGAAGATGGTTTTTGTGGAGGGACGGCTCATCGCTCGCCGGCCAATGCGGCGCACGAGTGGATGGGTGGACCCGTGGACGCGGTGTGCTGCTGCTGCTGCCGCCGCTCGCGATTGTCATGCGGCGGACACGTGGCCGCCGTGTGGCCTTATCTTCCGTGATCAACTCCAATCACACGAAACAAATACAGTATACGTTTCAGGTGAAATCGAAAATACAGTGAGAAAAAGAGAGCAAGAGACAGCACTGCAAATATGTGTTGGGAAGGGAAACGGAGTCAAGAAGATCGGCCGGCACCGGCAAGGAATATCGCGGGGATAGAGCCCGGTACGCATGAGATAAGACATGGATTACATTATTATGAAGGTCTAGCCCATAAGATTATGGCTTACGGTGCTCGGCTCTGGTCGGCGTGTACCGTAAGCCAATCAGAAAAATTTTGAAGATAGATAAGGATATGTTCGGATATGATAGATATTGTATTCCTTGTAAATACTTCTCATATAGCCGAATAAGTCGGCGTGCACCGTAAGGTAATCAGAAGAATTTTGAAGATAGAGAAGGATCCATACTCATATGATAGATATTGTATTCTTTGTAAATACTTGCCATATAGCCGAATAGATCTAGATCTAGATCTAACTGATTTATAACCATGTCCCTCAAATTATATAAGGCGGGCAGGGACCCCCTCAAAATCATCTTATATTCAATACAATCCAACAAAGACACAGGACGTAGGGTATTACATCGATCAGACGGCCCGAACCTGTCTAAATCGATGTCTCTGCGCCTTGTGTTACCATCTAGTTCCTGATCACGCGCACCTCTACGACAAATCTATCATCGTGAGATACTTCTCGGTGGACCGCCAAATATCTTTTATCGACAGTTGACACGCCAGGTAAATGTGTGCGCCTGATCCTTTGGTGAGCTAGATGGACCTCAAGGTCAGCGCCATTCGTGGCGATCTGGCTTCTGGCGGCGACGGCGTTCATCTAGTATGGACTCGTCGTCTTGAGGCTATTCGCGGCGGGTTGACATCGTTACACAACTCGTCATGATACTCTGGCGTTCGACCGCGCAATTGTGTGCTCCATAGTCGGTGCCCACCCTGAGCTACTCGGCTTCGGGTACCAGATTCTGGATGACAGCATCAAACCCAGCAGCTTTGTTCAGATCCGATATAATCAGATCTACAACTCCTTGTCCACCAACTCCACCTCCACCGTCTCCGACTGTTCGACACCGGCATCAACACAGGAATTTCCAAATCGAGGTCTCCGCGTTCGAGGCACTGCTCCCTTACGAGCAAACAAGAACGCGTGTGCAGCCGTGCAGGCCATGCAAGTTATTTAATAATCAACGCGTAAGCTTGCATGTACGTGTGCATGTGCACACGACCATGCTATACACCCAAATCTAGCCTAACGCACACACCAGGATGACAAGCATGCAAGTACACGAAGGCCACCAATTAAACCGCAATGCAAGCTAGCTTTCACGTACGTCAAACAAAGGAGATTTCGGACTGCATCTCGCCTCGGTTGGACACGCCCGAGGGCTTCACCTTTCCACGTGGATTGACTCCATCAGTCTTCGATGGCACCCGTTCAACTACAACTCCATGCACTTATTCACATCAAGCTGACCGAGCCGCTAAGCGAGCCAAGTCGAGCCGCAAGCGAGCCGTTTGCGCCGCATCTGTCTACTTGGACATCATACACGCTAACTACTCCGCTCAGCTATCTATCAAAACGCCATGCAGCATCACTTCTCCGACCAGTCAACGATTTCTCCGAATCTGATCTACCTAAGGCCGACCAGCGGTATACGGACGACGTCGCCCTGACTACTTACTCCGACTACCTGCCGCGTCGCAATGATGATCGTCGCGAAGAACGACGTCGTGACAACTGCGACCGCCACCATGACAACAGTTCAGAAAGCTCGAGGGCCGAACAATTTCGTTGACGCCTACCAGATAACGTCATGCGCCGCCGACAAGACATTTTATCTAAACCTAAGTCACGCTTTAATATTCTTCTAAATATTCTCCAATCCTCGTATATCGCCATGATGTTTCCCCGAGCTGTTTTTGTCCATGTTTGTTCTCCAAATGATTTTCTTTCATGTATATCATCTTAAAGATGACATACAGCTAAGTCTAAGGCAAATCCCCGAACAGTCATGTTGACGCTCGGATGTCCCTAGAGACGGCCCTGTCTCCGGCTCCTCCCTACACGTGCACGAGCGTCTGCCATCTATGTTATGGGTGGTCGGCAGCGGCTCCTTAGCAACGCTTTGTTCTTCCTACACGCACATAGGCTCCACACTCTGTGTCATGGTTAACGGGCTAGCTAGGGCTGGAGACTCAGCAACAAACTAACTGGTCGGACGGTTTGTATTAAATATAAACATATCTCCAAAAGAACACTTAGTGTTCATACCAACTCATCGCTGAACTGCATACGCTATTTCATCATCATTGAGTTAATATATTTTTACATCATATACTACATATTCTGCATATTTGTTTCGTAGGGGCACGGCTCGATCAATGAGCTTACGCTCAGGGACTGGACAAGATGATCATCGTCTGGATGGTCGGACCACCCATTGGACGGACTTCACTGCCAACCAACTAGTCGGACTGCTCGTAACTCACTCTTGCTCAGCGTTCACTGCGCCGCTGATCAGTTGGTTGGACTGCTCATCACATGTACTTCATCGTCGGCTACGCTAGGGAGCTTGCCAGCTAGCTGGAGACTCCTTGGTGCTCGGATTCTTTGCCAAGCGTCACCAGCTAAGCCGGGGATTCCTCGATGCTCGGATTCTTCGTGCAAGCATCGCCAGCCAAGCTGAGGAATCCCTTAGTGGTCGGATCTTACTACGTCTCATCGGATCATCGTCCAGGTGGTCGCACCACCTG
Source organism: Miscanthus floridulus (assembly GCF_019320115.1). Classification (NCBI taxonomy): domain Eukaryota; kingdom Viridiplantae; phylum Streptophyta; class Magnoliopsida; order Poales; family Poaceae; genus Miscanthus; species Miscanthus floridulus. The sequence goes on along the minus strand of NC_089581.1, from coordinate 148,703,965 downwards.
GCCTTCGGACTTCTCCATCGATCAACTAGTCGGACCGCTAGGTTTATGACCTTCATCGACAACCAGTTGATTGGACTGTTCACCATTCACTTCTACACGACGCTCACTTCGCCGCCGACCAGTTGGTTGGGCTGCTCGGTGCTCGATTCTTCACCAACCAACTGACCGGATAGTCTGTCGCTTCATCGTCAGCTACGCTGGGGACTCCATGGCGTTTGGATTTATCGTCGCCTCATTGTTAGCCATGCTGGGTGCTTGCTAGCTAAGTTGGGGACTCCTCGGCATTCGGTTTGTTCGTCACTTCGCCGCCAACCAGTTGGTTGGGCTGCTCGATGCTCAATTCTTCGCCAACCAACTGGTCAGATTGTTCGTCGTTTCATCGCCAGCTAAGCTGGGGACTCCTCGACATTTGGATTGTTTGTCGCTTCATTGTCGGCTAAGCTGGGGACTCTTCGGTGTTTAGATTCTTCGTGCAAGAGTTGCCAGCTAAGGCTGGGGACTCCCTTGGTGGTCGAATCTTGCTACGTCTCATCGGATCATCGTTCGGGTGGTGGCACCACCTGGCTTTCAGACTTCTCCGCCGATCAACTGGCCGGACCGCTAGGTTCATGACCTTCATCGCCAACCAGTTGATCAGACTGTTCGCTGTTCACTTCTACTTGGTTCTCACTTCACCAGTCGACTAGTTGGTTGGACTGCTCGGTGCTCGATTCTTCGCCAACCAACTGATCGAATAGTCTATCACTTCATTGTCAGCTACGTTAGGGTTCCGGTGCGAAGAGGTTCGACGACCGAGAAGGTGCAGGGCAGTGACGGACTAGAGCACCGGCGTGGAGCAATGTGGCACAAGCACGTGGCTGTGGTGCTAGCACGGCGATGCTAGGGCATGGGTGTGTCACGCTACTATGACAGTGGCGGTGCTAGGGCACGACTGTGCGGGAGTGGCACGGGCGGTGCTCGGGGCGTGCGACGGTGCACGAGCGCAAGGAGGCATAGTGTGGCGTGGAACAACGGTGCTGTAGGTGGTGGCTAGGGCACAGGCACGTGATGCGGGTGAGGAAAGCTACGACAGTGAAGTCGACACTAGTGCGGTCGATGCAGGGACAAAACGACGTTCGGTATATATGGTGGCCCACCCGTGATGGATAAGGAAAGGAAACAGAACGGTGTATTAGATCCGCACGACTTCTACCGACCGAATGCTCCGATGGCAATGACCAGACACTACCTAGAGCTCACCTAACCAATTCTAGGAGCAAGGTTACACAAACCTATGCCACTAGTACTTTAAGCAACAAGGGAGCTCCTACACATGCTAGTAAACAAAAGCACAAAGCTAACTAAGCTCACTAGCAATGCTCAATAACAAGGCAACCAATGCCTAATTAAAGAGCGCAAATACTTAGCTACACAAACTAAGCAATGTGACTAACAAGGTTACTAAAACTAAATTAGCCACGCAAGGGAGCTACTTCTATGCTACACAAGCAAGAAGGTAATTAGCAAGCTACACAAGCTATCTAATTACAAGAGCAACTACACAAGCTTAATATGTATAAAAGTAATTGCAAGCTTGTGTAACGGGGATGCAAACCAACGGCTAGTCCCCGTTGTGTCGATCGCTCACTTGGTGGTTTGGCGGCTAATTAGCATCACCCGCTAAGCCCGCACGTCGAGCGCCGCAAGAACCTACCCCTTGAGTGAGAGTAGCTCAATGACACACTTTACTAAAGTTGCTCTTCGTGACTCCCGCGGGGCGAGCACAAGTGCCCCTCACAAGCACTTCTCTGGAGCACCGCACAAGCTTCTTGCACGCTTCGACGGAGACCACCACCAAGCCGTCTAGGAGGTGGCAACCTCCAAGAGTAACAAGCACCACCGGCTTGCAACTCGATCACCTAGTGCCACTTGATGCAACCTCACGATGCATTCGCACTAGAATCGCTCACTCACACAATCGGATGATCGCTATCAAGTATGTGTGAGATGGAGGGCTCCCAAGCACTCACAAGCATGGACACTAAGTCCCTTGAGGTGCTCCACACCAGCCATGGCCGAAGGCCACTTCTATTTCTAGCCCCAAGGGCTAAACTAGCCGTTACCCCTTCACTAGGCAACGGTCGGGCCGACCGGACGCTCCAGTCGTGTTGACCGGACGCTGGACCTCAGCGTCCGGTCGCTCGCAGACGACCACATGTCCCGGTTCCAACGGTCACTTGACTTGACCGGACGCAGCAGCTTTCAACTGACCGGACGCTGGACCCTCAGCGTCTGGTCGTTTCCAGTAAGCTCCCGAGCATGACCGGACGTGTCCGGTCGAACGCGATCGGACGTAGCCAGCGTCCGGTCACTCTCTAGCTACTGCTACACTCCACGTCAGCGTGATCGGATGCAGGCAGACAGCGTTCGGTGCATTTGGATCCAGCGTCTGGTCACTTGACCGACGCTAGCATCTCCTCCATTCTCTTCACCCTTGCTCAAGTGTGTTAACCACAAGAATTTGCATCCGGCGCAATAGAAAGTAGGCATTCCATTTTCCTGAAAGAGAGGGACCCAAACCCGTCTTACCCCTGCAAACACCACCTCCTTTGTAAATGTGTCAACACCACCAAGTGTACACCACCATGTGTATGTGTGTTAGCATTTTCACAATCATTTCCCAAAGGATGTTAGCCACTCAACTTGCCACGCCACTCGATCCTAGCGACAATACAAAGTTAGATCACTCGAGTGGCACTAGATGACCGATATGCAAACAAGTTTGCCCCTCTTGATAGTACGGCCATCTATCCTAAACCCGATCATAAACTTCTCTACACACCTATGACCAGTGAAATGAAATGCCCTAGGTTATACCTTTGCCTTGCGCATTCCATTCCATCTCCTTCAATGTTGATGCAACATATGCACCAACACGATCAACAATGATATGATCCACTTCATATCATCACATGATCATATTGGTTCATCGATCTTGACTCTACTTGTTCTTCACCATTGCCATCGTCCATCGGCGCCAAGTCTTGCTCAAGCTTCACCGCCACGCGGTCCATCACTCCAAAGCCTTCGACTTGCCCTTCACGCTTGCCACCGGTCCATCAAGCCAAGTCTTGTCTTGATCTTCTCCACCTTGATCACATGACTTAATGTCATGTCTCATGTGCAATAAGCTCCTTCATCATCACATGTGTGAGCTTTGCAACATCTCCAAGCCATTTTCACCTTCATGCCCAGAGTCCGGTCGACTATAGAGAGCTCCAAATCCCCTCATGTCGTGACCGAACATGTCCGGTTACCCTTGACTGGACACAGCCAGAGTCCGATCAATCCTGTATTTATCTTCTTCGCTTGACCGGATGTAGGACCACCATCTGACTAGACATAGGAAGATCACTATTTCAGCGTTCGATCACTCCTTTGCGCTTCTGTTCACCTCCCGTGAACTGACCGGACGCTAGAATCCAGAGTCCGGTGCAGCGTTCGGACGCCCTTTTTCAGCAAATCTTCAATTTTCCTTCGCGCTACCTGTTCCCTATCAAGTCCCAACTTCAATAAGACCCAAATAAATATCAATTGGGACTGATGTGAGTGACCTCTCTCAAACCCTCAATTTTTTCAAAATATTTTCCCTTAGGCTATACTTCTTTTTTAAGAAAAATAGGCAATAAAAGGGTATTCGAAAGGAAACAACAAAACAACACACATGCATATGCAATGCAATACTTAAAAGTAATTCTAGTTGCTTGTCAAGTTTGATCCAAGGTTAAGCTTCTTCACATGCTTTTTGGTAGTTATCTTAACCATGTTAGACAAGCCCTAAATGCATTACAAAAAATTAAACATGTTGTATATTATAATGCAATGCAAGGGACAACACAAGCTCATTTTCTAGTGAAGTTACTAAAATCAAGCACATTGAGCTCATTCCTCAACCGACAAAATGTAGCCTTATCTAGCAGTTTAGTGAAGATATCCGCTAATTGATCCTTGGCCCTTACACCTTCTAATGATATATCATTCTTAGCAACATGATCTCTAAGAAAGTGATGGCGGATATCTATGTGCTTGATGCGAGAGTGTTGAACCAGATTATTAGCAAGCTTTACCGCACTCTCATTGTCACACAAAAGAGGTACCTTTTCTAGAACTACACCATAGTCTAGCAAAGTTTGCTTCATGTAAAGTATTTGTGCACAACAAGCACCTGAGGCAATGTATTCTGCTTTGGCGGTGGACAAAGCCACACTATTTTGCTTCTTGGAGGACCAAGACACAAGCGATCTACCAAGCAAATGGCACCCTCCGGATATGCTTTTCCTATCAACTTTGCAATTAGCATAATCCGAATCGGAATAGCCAATTAATTAAAATCTAGCTCTTTTGGGATACCAAAGGCCAATGCTTGGTGTGTGCTTAAGGTACCTAAGGATTCTTTTAACGGCTACCAAATGAGCTTTCTTAGGATTAGCTTGAAATCTAGCACACATACACACACTAAACATGATGTCGAGCCTAGATGCGGTTAAATATAACAAGCTACCAATCATAGAGCGGTAGAGAGTTTGATCAACCGTTTTACCTCCCTCATCTAGGTCGAGATGTCCATTAGATGGCATTGGTGTCTTGATTGGCTTATATTCATCCATATTAAACCTCTTGAGAAGATCCTTGGTATACTTTTCTTGAGAGATGAAAATCCTTTCTCTCATTTGCTTGACTTGAAAACCAAGAAAGAATGTAAGCTCTCCAATCATAGACATCTCGAACTCCTTCGACATCAATTCATCAAACTCTTTGCAATAATCTTCATTTGATGATCCAAAGATGATATCATCAACATATACTCAACAAATGAAGATTTCTCCATCAAGCTTCTTGGTAAATAGTGTGGTGTCGACCTTCCCAATTATGAAGCCCTTCTCAATAAGGAAATCCCAAAGGCGTTCATACCAAGCTCTTGGAGCTTGCTTAAGCTCATATATTGCCTTGGACAACCTATAAACATGATTAGGATATCTAGGGTCTTCAAACCCAAGAGGTTGATCAACATAGACTAGTTCCTTTATGAAGCCATTTAAAAATGCACTTTTAACATCCATTTGATATAATTTTATTTCATGATGGATACATATGCAAGGAGGATATGAATGGCTACAAGTCTTGCAACCGGTGTAAAGGTCTCTCCAAAATTCAACCCTTCAACTTGAGAGAATCCCTTTGCAACTAGTCTTGCCTTGTTCTTCACTACAACACCTTGATCATCTTGCTTGTTGCATAACACCCACTTTGTTTCAATGACTCTTGCACCTTGTGGTCGCTCTTCAAGAGTCCAAACTTCATTGAGAGTGAAGTTGTTCAACTCTTCATGTATGGCATTTATCCAATCTGAATCTTGAAGAGCTTTTTCTACATTTTTAGGTTTAACACAAGAGACAAAAGAGTGATGTTTAATAAATGAAGCAAGTTTTTAAGATCGAGTCATTATACCCTTTGTAGGACTCCCTATGATGAGATCCTATGGATGAGCTTGTAGTAGAGGTGAATTTCTTCTATCAACCACTTGAGGGGGAGGTTGTGGAGCATCAACATCTTATGCTTGTGCCACCATTTGATCATAAGAGACATGAGTATCTTTATTTTCTACTCTCCCATCTTTATCACCATCTTGTGGCACACTTGATGAAGAAGGTGGATCAATCACTTATACATCATCTTTAGGCTTGATGTCTCCAACTGGAATGTTCTTCATAGCCTCCCTCAATGGTTCATCACCTATATCATCAAGATTTTTATGTGCTCCTTGGGAGCTGTTAGATTCATCAAATTCCACATCATATGTTTCTTCAACCAAGCCGGTGGCATGATTAAATACTCTATATGCTTTGGATTTTGATGAGTAACCAACAAGAAAGCCAATATCACATCTTTGAAACTTTCTAGGTGTTGCCGCTTCTTGTAGATGTAGCATTTGCAACCAAACACCCAAAAGAATGAGACATCCGGCTTCTTCCCATTGAGCAACTCATAAGGTGTCTTGCCAAGAAACTTTTAAAGGAATAGGCAGTTGGATGTATAACATGCGGTATTGATAGCTTCCGCCCATAGAGCTTCGAGTGTGTTGTACTCATCAAGCATTGTTCTTGCAAGTGTGATAAGTGTCCGGTTCTTTCTCTCAACTACACCATTTTGTTGAGAAGTATATGTTGCGGAGACCTCATGCTTGATTCCAACTTCATCACAATAAGCTTCAATGTTTGTGTTGTCAAACTCTTTTCCATTATCACTTCTTATCTTTTTGAGCTTTACTTCAAACTTATTTTGTGCTCTCTTGGCAAACTTCTTGAAACATGATGCAACTTCGGTCTTATCATGAAGGAAGAACACACATGTATATCTAGAGTAGTCATCAACAATCACAAGACAATAAAGATTTCCTCCCAAACTCTTGTAAGTTATTGGTCCAAATAAATCCATGTGAAGGAGCTATAGCACTCTTGTTGTTGATATAAAAGCTTTTGTAGGATGAGTGTTTGCAACTTGCTTGTCAGCTTGACATGCACTACAAAGCTTGTCCTTCTCAAACTTCACATCCTTCAACCCTCTCACCAATTCATTCTTCATAAGCTTCTTGAGTGAGCCCATCCCAACATGAGCAAGTCTTCTATGCCATAGCCACCCAAATGATGTTTTGGTGAATAGGCATGTCTTCAAGTTTGTATCTTCGGAGATAACATCAACTAGATATAGGTTGTTGTATCTAAATCCCTTGAATATAACTTGATCATCATCTTTCTTAGATACAACCACTTCCTTCTCGGTAAACAAGAATTAAAAGCCAAGATCACACAATTGTCCAATGGATAGCAAGTTGAAACTCATAGAAGCAACATATAGCACATTTAAGATTGAATGATCATTTGATATTGCCACTTTGAGTTATCACCAAATGTAATTCTTTCTTGGCCATCAACTTCTTCATCTAGTGAGGTGAATATACGAGGATCACCAGTCATATGTTGAGTGCAACCACTATCAATTACCCAATGACTTCCACCGGTCTTGTAGTTCACCTACACACAAGAGATCAAGCTTGTTTAGGGACCCAAACTTGTTGAGGGCCCTTAACTTTCTCAATAAGTGGCTTTGCAACCTAAATTTTCTTAGGCCTATTCTTGTTGGGAGGTCCTAAGAACATGACTTTCATTTTACCACTAGTGTTCTTTCTAAGCATGTAATAAGCATTGAAAGCAAAGGGTCTAGCATGCTTGGGCAAGGGCTGTGGTGGTGGAGTTTGACACTCATGGGTAAAGTGGCCTTCTTGTCCACACTCAAAACATCTCTTTGGCTTTGGCTTTGACTTGTGTTGTTGTTGGTGTTGTGCTTGAGCCTTCTTCTCTTGATGTGCCAAGTACCCAATGCCACTTCTATCCATCTTCATAACGGTGTTCATGAGTAGCTCACTTTGAAGAAGTTGACCTCTTATGAATTTGCTCAATCCGGTCTTGAGATGTTTTTTTCTAACTTGAGCTTCTTGTTCTCTTCTTTGAGCTCATCATGATTTTTTTCCTTCTTGAGTCTCTTGTTCTCTTCTTTGAGCTTCTCATTCTCAAGAATTAGATCACTATCATGGTCAAGGTTCTCTATCACAATAGTGTTGGTGGTTGATAGCTTTTTGAGATCTTTCTTAAGCTTCTCATTCTCATTCTTGATCTTGACATACTCATCATAGTTGTCGGACTCAACCACTTGTTTACCTTTACTACTAGAACCTTGCTCAATGCTCTCAATGATCAAATCATCACATAATGTAGCTATATCAATCTTAACAACATGGTTAGTAGCATCATGTGGCTCATTGGATAATAGCTCATTAGAGACAACAAGATTATCATGTTTGATCTTGAGATTTGTATATTCTTCTTTTAGCATTTTGTAGCTAGTGATGAGCTCATTATGTATCCCCTCAAGTTTATCATGTTTTTCTTTAAGCTCTTTCTTAGAAGATTTGAGCTCCTTGAGTTTGGATGACATAGCTTCATTTGCTTCTCTAAGCTCAACACTAGCCTTTTCTGCTATGTCACATTTAGCAAAAAGAGAGTCATTCTTAAGTTCTAGCTTTTCATTCTTAGCTCTAGTCTTTCTAATGATCTTAGTGTATTGATTTAGCAATTTGAAAAGATCATCATATGAAGGTGATTCAAATTCATCATCACTATCACTATCATCATTGCTAGCATGTTCATTACCACTACTCTCATCATCACTTTGTACCTTTCGTTCACCCTTGGCCATAAGGCATAGGTGTGTAGAGGATGATGGCGGTGGTGTTGGTGAAGATAGTGAAGAGTCAATCACAATAGCGGCCACCTTCTCGTTCTCACTATCATCATCGGATGAGCAACTTGATGAATCAATATCCATGAGCCAATCACTGATGATGTATGCCTTGTCATTCTTCTTCTTCTTGTGGAAATCCTTCTTCTTGCCATCCTTCTTCTTGTACGGCTTGTTTTTCATCTTCTCATCATTATCTTCATCACTTGAGTCATCTTTCTTGCCCTTGTACTTCTTCTTGTATTTATCTTTCTTTGGCTTGGGGCATTGATGTGCGAGATGACCAAGTTCTTCATAATTATAGCACTCCATCTTCAAGATTGGCTTCCTTCTATTGCTAGTGAAGAACTTCTTTTTCTTGCCATCAAACTTGACACCGTTCTTGTTGAGCTTCTTTAGCATCTTGGTAGTTCTTCTCACCATGAGAGCAAGACTTGCATCATCAATTTCATTATCACTTAAGCTCTAATATTCAACTCTTGCTTTGCCCTTCTCTTAGCTATCCTTGAATGCCAAGTCTTTCTTCTTGGTGGAAGAAGAGCCATCTTGTGGTGTGATGTGAATATACATCTCATGTGTATTGATATTTCCCAAGATTTGAGTTGGTGTAGCTGTGGAAAGATCACCTTGATGAAGCACGATCACAATATGTCCATACTTGTCAATTGGGAGGACACTCAAGATCTTTCTTACAATAACGGATGGTTGCATTTGTGTGAGTCCAAGCCCATTGACTTCCTCTACAAGAACATTTAAGCGTGAGTACATTTCATTAGCACTTTCTTTTAGAAGCATCTCAAATGAATTAAGCTTTTTCATGACAAGATGATAGCATTCCTCACGCTCACTCTTTGTTCCCTCATGGAGCGCACAAATGTCTGACCATAGTGCATGTGCGTCCTTGTGGTTCCACACACGGTTAAACACATCTTTGCAAAGGCCTCTAAAGATGGTGTTTCTAGCCTTACCATTCCATTTCTCATAATTGGCCTCATCGCCTTGAAGATGTGTGGGATCCTTATGTTTTGGGAAACCTTGAGAGGCGGCTCTAAGAATTCCAACATCTAGAGCTTCTAAGTAAGCCTCCATGCGGATTTTCCAATAAGGAAAATTATCTCCCTCAAAGATAGGAGGAGGTCCATCCCCGTGGGACATCTTTCTATAGGCGGTTAAGCCTAAATTCGTGAGCATGAGGCTCCAATACCAATTAAAAGGATCAAGATGCCCAAGAGGGTGGTGAATTGGGATAATTCTAAAATCCTTTGCAATAATTAAACTCTACACTTAGCCCACTTCACCCCTTGTGCCTAGAATATGATTCTATTGATCTACCGCATAAAAGTTTAGCACCCTAAGTTCTAATCCTACTCTAGCATGGCAATTCTAAGAATGTAAAGACAAGAATTGAATTACTCAAATGTAAAGGCTTAAAGTAAAGAGAGGAGAAGGAATGTGGCGATGTTTTGCTGAGGTATCGGAGAGTCGCCACTCCCCACTAGTCCTCGTTGGAGCACCCACACAAGGGTGCAGCTCCCCCTTGATCTGTGTAAGGATCAAGTGCTCTCTATGGGCTGATTCTTTAGCACTTTGTCGTGGTGAATTGCCCTCAACCACTGAAACTTGAGTTGGGCCATCCACAAGCTCCGTCGAATGATCACCAAGCTCCCAATCACCACCAAGCCGTCTAGGTGCTGGCGATCACCAAGATAACAAGCACGAACTCTCACTTGACCACAACAAGCCTAATGAGAAAGGTGGATGCACACTTGCTACTCTCCTTGCACTGATGAGGCCTTAATCTTGGATTCTTAAATCTCAATCACCTCACTAGGCTCTTGCTCTCCAAAGCACACTCAAGGGTGTTTCTTGGCTGATCAAATGGGCAAGAGACCTCCCTTAGATGAATAGAGTAAGTATTTATACTCCCTCATTCAAAATGAACCGTTTGGAGGTTAAGTTAGCACTCTACGGGGTGATCGGACACCTCGGTCAAGGTGACCGGACTCTCTGGTCAATTATCCTCGCCATAGAGTCATTAAGTTGTGACCGAGCTCTAACCTTCGTCCGGTTAGCATTGACCGGACACATCTGGTCATGAAAATTGCTCTCTGGAACCTTAATGATGTTGACCAGACGCTAGCACCCAGAGTCTGGTCACTTTGTTGTTCAGCGTCTGGTCAGTAACAGGAACCTAACCAGCGTTCGGTCAGCACTGACCGGACGCGTCCGATCAGGATTCTCCCTCTCTAGAACCTCTCTGGAGTAGATCGAACTCTGGCACCCAGCGTCCGGTTACTTTTCACTCAGTGTCTGGTCGCAACCAGATGACTTCTCCTTAATCAAATGAACTGACCAGACTCTACAGCCAGCGTCTAGTCACAACCGGATCAATATTCGGTCAATATTTGACCCTCCATTCACTTCCAACTCGAAATCATATGGGAATGAGGTTTGCTCCAATTAATCTTAGGGCTACTCCTGAGCTACCTAGTGCTAGATTTGACAAGTGTGCACTACACCTAACCCACTAGACTCACCTAGGTCAAGCTACTAGTTCATACCCCCCTTAATAGTATGGCCAAAGGAAAAATAAAGTCTTAAACTACTCAAAGTGTCTCTTCAACACCAAATGACACTTAGAATTAGTCCATCCTTAACCTTGTCGTCCATCCTTTGAAAAGCAAAACAATTTCTATCGTAGGGGCATGACAACCATTATTGCTCAATCAATTATCATTAACATGACCTAACTTAATTGCCTCTGCAAAACACACATTAGTCATAGTAATCTCGTATTGTCATTAATCACCGACACCCAACTAGGGGCCTAAATGCTTTCAAAGTGGTTGTATCTAAGAAAGAGGATGATCAAGTTATATTCAAGGGATTTAGATACAACAACATATATCTAGTGGATTTCACCTCCGAAGATGCTAACTTGAAGACATGCCTATTCACCAAAACATCACTTGGTTGTCTATGGCATAGAAGACTTGCTCATGGTGAGAGGGTTGAAGAATGTGAAAGTTGAGAAGGACAAGCTTTATAGTGCATGTCAAGCCAGCAAATAAGTTGCAAACACTCATCTGTGGTAGAATCGCCTGAAATAGCACACTTACGGAGGTGCTCGTCTCCCACCAGACACTAAGCACCCCAAAAATAGGCTACCGCGAGCGGTATCCGTCGGGCACACCCCAAGGGAGATCTCGAAAGATCCACATTTTTCCCAAGGATCCAATAATGAGAACGAGTTACAATATAAGTCCATTTCATACATCAGAGATTCTTAAAAGTACATTATTACATTACCAAATGTCAGAGTGCGGAATGATAAACAACGGAATTTAAATAAACATCTAGCGATAGGAGCGAGGATTTCGTCTGAGCCCACCAAAAGAATCATCCACACAAAGGTACTTCTCAAGCATCACCTGCAACAGGGGTAAATAAACCCAGAGTACACAATGTACTCGCAAGACTTATCCGACTAGTGGGAATAATTTCCTAACTCCAAGAAATATGATAAGCTTTATGGTTTGCTGGTTTCATTTGGCAGAAAGCAATACTAATAGTGAGTCCTTATTTATGTATTATTATCAGTCAGATTAAGTTATCATCTAGCCAGTCTATATAAGCACATGTTCTACTTTCAAGCAAGAGTTGAGCAATCAGTTCCATTTCTTCTCCTTTCAACTTTCAATTCTTACTACGGTGCTAAACCGCAGACAAGCCGTACCAGATTTCTTGGTGATTCGTGAATCAATATGCCCAGCTAGGTGCCCCAAAATACACGCCCCGCTTGTACCCCCAGCACAAGCAGGACTAACCCATCACTCTCCTGTCCCAGGTGTCCAGGTCCCTGTCCAAACTTGGACTCCAAGCCCCCACTCCTGAGTCCCAGACTCAGTGTGGTGCAAGGACCTCCACCATCTCCGTCTTGAATTAGTCGGTCTGGAAAGAGCCGGATCCACGACAAGAGAGCAACAAGTCTTCCCTACGCCCATACCCAAGTATGCGCTTAGGACGATAAATCTATGACTTGCCTAGAGTCATATGCAATGACCGGTCCTTAATCAACACAGATAGGGAAAAAGTGTAGCTGAGCTATGCCCTGTTGGCCGTAGGACATAACCCCTTACATCCACCAATACCCAAACCATATCCCTGCCCGGTCAAAATTTACCTTTACCATTTTATCATGAGTGATCATATTTATCACCTACTTGCGAGTAACGGCAAGTTACTCATGCTACCGATATCCTGAGCATAGCAGCTACTCGACCTGTACTAGTATGACTCATGGGTAGATATATTTATGCATGTAGTTTCCATAAAATGCCTGTAACTTAAATGCACATCACATATATATATTTAGTGATCATTAAAATAGGGGTTATGCACCAGGGCTTGCCTTGGGCAGGCGGTGGGTCCATAAGGTCAGCATTAATAGGCTCCAAGTCTCCCTCTTGCATGAGGATCTCCTCCTCGTACTCCTCGATGACCTTGTCGTACTCCAGTTTGTCGACAGGCACGAATTCTACCAGCTCATGATCTACATGCATGAAATGATGATGCAATACTTAGTAATCTAACAACAATAGCTCTTAAAATAAAGTACCTCTGTCTAACTACTACGCTAGTGCTACCGACCATGGTATTAAGTTATCTATTGCTATCAACAACAAGTATAAAGTATGGCATTCATCATTATAGCAACTACAGTTATCCTTAATCCTAATGTTGATTTACGCTATACACAATAAAGCAAGGATAATAGCTACTCCACTTATTAATCTACCCTAGGGCTACAAAATTTACATCAAGTACATACCAACCTAGTGAGCCTACTGTAAAATTTTTATATCTATAGCTATCACCAATTTTCCACAAACATTCCTACAAATGTTAATCTACATAATATTAAGCCATCTAGTTTGAATTTATGAGCCTACCATTGTCATGGCTAACTGTAATCTAACTACACTAATAGGTAGATGGTAATTTTGTGAACTTAACAAACTTGGTTTCACTATTTTTGGACATCTACAAAATTTACTATAATTTATCAAAGTTCATCTCATAACTAAATTAAATAAGCATTTCTACTTTACTAGAAATTGAAGAAACCAATTTCTAACTCGCGCGGCTCGGCCCACGACGGCGCGACGCGCGCGCGTAAGCAGCGTGGCCCACGCACGGGCGCGGCCCAGCTGGACGACGGCCCACGGTGGGGAAGGATCCGCGTGCGCCGGTAAAATGGCAGAAACACCCTCGGACTACTCTGTATTCCCTGCGAGCTCTAAGGCACTATTCCGCTAGTCTATGGTTTTATGGTTACGCCCTTAGAATATTCCATCTTCACAACAACTACATCCTCGACACCCACATGCGCGCTCTAGCTCGGCGGCACTGGCACCGGCGGCATACGCCGGCCACAATAGGTCTTCCCCTTCCCAACAACCGAGCTAACCCTTACCTAGGAGCGAACGCGACGTGCCGAGTGAAGAAAGCATGAACCGAGATGTAGTAGCACGGTCTGACCATGGCGGCGGAGGTCCTGCAGTCATGGCGGTGTTGTTCCGGTGAATGTCAGCAAGGCTAGGGCAAAATAGGTAGCTAGTGACCTCCAGTGACTCACCACGAAACCCTTCAAGGTGGTGATTCGTTCGGAGATGGCCCAAGCCAAGCTAGCCACATGAGCACGGGGTGGTGCGGCGGCGCACGGCGATGGCACGGCCATGTCAGGGAAAGTGGGGCTATGGTAGCATTACGGCCGAGGTGCATAAGGTACTTAGGAGGGGGAGATGAGGCTGGTGGTGCAAGGAATCACCATGGGGTGCTTTGAATAGGTGGCTTGCCATCGGCGCACACCTGTCTAATCTTAAGGACCCGACGGAGCAGCGATTCCAAATTGAGGCACTATGCGGTGGTACATGCAGCATGGTGGGGTCGGTTGGGTGGCCGACTGCCTAGCAGAGCTGAGAGCATGACTAATTGAATCATGGTACTGTCACCATGGCGAATCAAAGTAAATGGTCCCGCCGGCCATGGCGACAGCAGAGACAGGGCATTTTCACATGGCTTGGCTTGGCACAGTCATGGCCATCAATGCAAAGTACAAGTGCACATAAATGATGGGACCAGTGAGGCGTGCTCTAGGTGGCTGTCTGCACAGCTAAACCCGCAAGCCGACGAAGCTCAGTACTGTATCACAGCAGACAGCGTCGGACAAGGGAAGCAATAACGCAACGTGACACCAAAGTGATGGTGGAGCAGGCGGCCATCCCACGTGCTTGCAGCCACAGCGAGTCAATAGGAGTAGTGTTAGGCATGGCGATGGATGGCGCGTAGCGCGGCTGGGGTACCGCGTGATGCGACGGCGAGGCAGAGCCGCCAGGGCCTGGGCGTAGTGCACTTGCTTGCGTGCATGCAAGTGTCGGGCAGATATGTCCGCCTAAGCAGCAGCGCAGGACCCAGTGCACCTCCAGCCAGTGTAGGGTAGGGTGTGGGCGACGTCTCGGATGCAGCGCGATAGTCGCGGTGATGTGAACCGCGCGCTAGCGCGTGGTGGCAGGCGGCCGATGCAGCATCGCAAGGGCCATGCGCGCGACGTGCTTGCACAGGGCGGTAGTGAGGACGCGGCCAGCGCTGCAGCACGCGTTGGGCGAGCCAGCTTTGGCACCAAGCCGAGCAGCGGCGGTGACCGCGGCCACCGCGGGCTCTGTTCAAATTAGGTGACATGCACGCTTTTTAAAGCAGCCGCAAAACCCTACCCAAAAGTCCAAACACCAAACCACTTCTTCTATACTCTAGTGGGTACATAAAGCTATCGACCTATGCCACGACATCACGCTACTTCTTAAGCCACTCTCTCTACAAAAATTGCCAAACGCGGCTTCGTCGACCCGTTTTCAACTTACGCGAAATGACTTAAACTTCGAACGGTTTCGCGTCGAATTCCAATTCCAACCTACTTGATATACTAACTAGCGAACCTCATCCTTGACCGCACATATTTCATCGTCGTCTACGAAGTACGTACTACAAACTTCATTAAAGTTCGCATATACGCTCTACATCATTTTATTCGATAAAAATTCGCTTAGAATACTAAACGATATAAAGCGACATGAAACGTAACATTTGTTCCTTGTTTCGGATGAACATTTCAAGTGCCGTACATTGATTTATACTTTATGTTACCCACATCTACATATAAGTATGATGCTCATGTAGTGTTTTAGCAAAAACCGTACAATGTAACACCGAGGGTGTTACATCATCCTACAAAATCTTTCATGTCAACGACAAGAGTGCTAGAGCTCCTTCACATTGACTTATTTGGACCAACAACTTACAAGAGTTTGGGAGGAAATCTTTATTGTCTTGTGATTGTTGATGACTACTCTAGATATACATGGGTGTTCTTCCTTCATGACAAGACCAAAGTTGCATCATGTTTCAAGAAGTTTACCAAGAGAGCGCAAAATGAGTTTGAAGTGAAGCTCAAGAAGATAATAAGTGATAATGAAAAAGGGTTTGACAACACAAACATTGAAGCTTATTGTGATGAAGTTGGGATCAAGCATGAGGTCTCCGCAACATATACTCCTCAACAAAATAGTGTAGTTGAGAGGAAGAACCAGACACTTATCACACTTGCAAGAACAATGCTTGATGAGTACAATACACCCAAAGCTTTATGGGTAGAAACTATCAACACTGCATGACCTCCTATTCCTTCAAAAGTTTTTTGGCAAGACACCTTAGAAGTTGCTCAATGGGAAGAAGCCGGATGTCTCATTCTTTTGGGTGTTTGGTTGCAAATGTTACATCTACAAGAAGCGGCAACACCTAGGGAAGTTTCAAAGACGTTGTGATATTGGCTTTCTTGTTGGTTACTCATTAAAATCCAAAGCATATAGAGTATTTAATCATGCCACTGGCTTGGTTGAAGAAACATATGATATGGAATTTGATGAATCTAATGGGTCCCAAGGAGCATATGAGAATCTTGATGATGTAGGTGATGAACCATTGAGGGAGGCTATGAAGAACATTGCGGTTGGAGACATCAAGCCTAAAGATGATGAAAATGATGTACAAGTGATTGATCCACCTTCTTCATCAAGTGTGCCACAAGATGGTGATAAAGATAGGAGAGTAGAAAATGAAGATACTCATGTCTCTCATGATCAAATGATGGCACAAGCATAAGATGTTGATGCTCTACAACCTCCACCTCAAGTGATTGATAGAAGAAATTCACCTCTACTATAAGCTCATCCATAAGATCTCATCATAGGGAGTCCTACAAAGGGTGTAATGACTCGATCTAAAAACTTGCTTCATTTATTAAACATCACTCTTTTGTCTCTTGTGTTGAACCTAAGAATGTAGAAAAAGCTCTTCAAGATTCAGATTGGATAAATGCCATGCATGAAGAGTTGAATAACTTCACTCTCAATGAAGTTTGGACTCTTGAAGAGCGACCACAAGGTGCAAGAGTCATTGGAATAAAGTGGGTGTTCCGCAACAAGCAAGATAATCAAGGCATTGTAGTGAGGAACAAGGCAAGATTAGTTGCAAAGGGGTTCTCTCAAGTTGAAGGGTTGGATTTTGGAGAGACCTTTGCACCGGTTGCAAGACTTGAAGCCATTCGTATCCTCCTTGCATATGCATCCCATCATGAAATGAAATTATGTCAAATGGATGTTAAAAGTGCGTTTTTAAATGGCTTCATAAATGAATTAGTCTATGTTGATCAACCTTCCAGGTTTGAAGACCCTAGATATCATAACCTTGTTTATAGGTTGTCCAAGGCGCTATATGAGCTTAAGCAAGCCCCAAGAGCTTGGTATGAACGCCTTCGGGATTTCCTTATTGAGAAGGGCTTCACAATTGGGAAGGTCGACACCACATTATTCACCAAGAAGCTTGATGGAGAAATCTTCATTTGTCGAGTATATGTTGATGATATCATCTTTGGATCATCAAATGAAGATTATTGCAAAGAGTTTGATAAATTGATGTCGAAGGAGTTCGAGATGTCTATGATTGGAGAGCTTACATTCTTTCTTGGTTTTCAAGTCAAGCAAATGAGAGAAGGGATTTTCATCTCTCAAGAAAAGTATACCAAGGATCTTCTCAAGAGGTTCAATATGGATGAATGTAAGCCAATCAAGACATCAATGCCATCTAATGGACATCTCGACCTAGACGAGGGAGGTAAAACGGTTGATCAAACTCTCTACCGCTCTATGATTGGTAGCTTGTTATATTTAACCACATCTAGGCTTGACATCATTTTTAGTGTGTGTATGTGTGCTAGATTTCAAGCTAATCCTAAGGAAGCTCATTTGGTATCCATTAAAAGAATCCTTAGGTACCTTAAGCACACACCAAGCATTGGCCTTTGGTATCCCAAAGGAGCTAGATTTCAATTAGTTGGCTACTCCAATTCGGATTATGCCGGTTGCAAAGTTGATAGGAAAAGCACATCCGGAGGGTGCCATTTGCTTGGTAGATCACTTGTGTCTTGATCCTCTAAGAAGCAAAATAGTGTGGCTTTGTCCACCGCCAAAGCAGAATATATAGTCGTGGGTGCTTGTTGTGCACAAATACTTTATATGAAGCAAATTTTGCTAGACTATGGTGTAGTTCTAGAAAATGTACCTCTTTTATGTGACAATGAGAGTGCAGTAAAGCTTGCTAATAATCTGGTTCAACACTCTCGCACCAAGCACATAGATATCTGTCATTACTTTCTTAGAGATCATGTTCCTAAAAATGATATATCACTAGAAGGTGTAAGGACCGAGGATCAATTGGCGGATATCATCACTAAACCGCTAGATGAGGCTACATTTTGTCGGTGGAGGAATGAGCTCAATGTGCTTGATGTTAGTAACTTCACTAAAAATGAGCTTGTGTTGTCCCTTGCATTGCATTGTAATATACAACATGTTTAATTTTTGGTAATGCATTTAGGGCTTGTCTAACATGGTTAAGATAACCGCCAAAAAACGTGTGAAGAAGCTTAACCTTGGATCAAACTTGACAAGCAACTAGAATTACTTTCATGTATTGCATTGCATATGCATGTGTGTTGTTTTGTCGTTTCTGATCTATTACCGTTCTATTGTCTATTTTCTTAAAAAGAAGCATAGCCTAAGGCAAAATATTTTGAAAAATTGAGGGTTTGAGAGAGATCACTCACATCAGTCCCAATTGGTGTTTATTTGGGTCTTATTGAAGTTGGAGCTTGATTGGGAACAGGCAGTGTGAAGGAACTTTGAAGATTTGCTGAAAAAGAGTGACTGGACGCTGCACCGGACTCTGGATTCCAGCGTCCGGTTAGTTCATAGGAGGTGAATAGAAGCACAAAGGAGTGACCAAACACTAAAACAGTGTTCTTCTTGTGCCCAGTCAGATGGTGTCCCTGTGTCCAGTCAAGTGAAGAAGGTGTACACATGATCGACTGGACTATGGCTGTGTTCGGTCAAGGGTAACAGGACGTCTTCGGTCGTGACTTGAGGGGATTTTGACCTCTCTATAGTCGACTGGACTCTGGGTGGTAGCGTCCGATCGTTACCACCAGAGTGTCCAATCAGTAGAAATCGTGCGGATCCAGAACTCTTTCTCCTTTCCTTATCCATCACGTGGGGGCCATCATATAACCACGTCGCTATTTTACCTGAGCTAGCATCCCACAACCACCCGCGTTGACTTCACCATCGCTTGCCCAAGCCACCGCACTCCCATGCCTACACCACCTTGCTCGCACGGCCGCTGCTTCCTCCACAGCCAGCCGCCATGCCATGCTGCACCGCTACGCCCATGCTGTCCATGCCTGCGCAACTGCTCCACGCACCCACACCGCTCCTGCACTACCGTGCCCTAGCACTACCGAGCACTGCTCACACCATGCCCACACCGCCTGCCCTAGCCATAGTGCCATGCCTTGCTCCGTGCCATCGTGCCATCATAGTGCCTTTGCCAGCCCCACTATCACCATGCCTCATTAGATTGCTCGGCCACCGCATCGCAACCCTGACCCTAGATGTCCAATTGCTAACTTGGTGGTTCCCCGTGATTCGTTCCTCTGTTGTTTGGTCGTTGATTCACCGGTTCATCAGGTAGTAAGCCATCGCCTCTAATTTCGTATCTATTGCTTGCTTCTTAGGGTTTCGTATCTCTAGATGTATATTGTAATTATTCATATATCTGATCTACTCTATCATGCAGCGAATCAGTGTCTTTGAGGTTACTTTGGCAGTTGTTAGTTAACTCAGGGCCAAGCCCATGACTACGGATATAGGACAAGCCTCGCGAGTGCTAGTGATAGTTGGTTCTTATCCGTGCTAGCTATTCATTTTAGCTCTAGCAATGGCACGTGTCAAGAATGCCAGAGGTGGTCCAGGTGATGAGGATCTGAGGCCTCCACCTCGCTTGTCTGCTCAGGAGAAAGACAAGGCCAAGAAGACCACAATAAATAAGCGAAAGCTTGTTGATGTGGAGGCTGAGAGAGCAGCAGTAGTTACAGCCGCCACAGAGCGTGCACATAGAGGAGGAGCTCGGGGTGGTGTCTGTATTGTAGATCAGCTTTTACCTACATAGAGGGTCATCGTCGAGAGGGTTGAGAGTCTTCATGGTAGTCCAGTTGGGACTGTCATGCTTGGTGGGCAGTGTGTTGCTATAGATGAGAGTCAGTCTTAGGGGGAGACTGTTGAGTAGCAGGCACAGCTAGTAGAGCAGTCAGAGGGTACCCAGTCGATAGAGCTGACTCAGGAGGTAGAGCAGACCAAGAAGACAGAGCAGGCACCTTAGCCATATTTATGATGCTCTGGTCATACTCGTGCTCAGGTGACACCGAGGCCTGAGACATAGAGGAGGGGTTCTCGTCTACCTCCTAGAAAATAGGGTCTGCCCCTAGTGACTCACCTTGACTTTAGGGGAGCCACAACCAAGCAGGTGCAGCAACTTAGGTTCATGCAGTTCAAGGACTGGTTTCCGCTGAGGCGGGATGAGTGTGCTTCAGAGCACTTCTATACACCACTGCAGGAGGAATTCTATCAGGCATATCTTAAGAGTGGAGTTGTATTCAAATCTCAGAGAGTGTGTTCTATTGAGGCACTTGTAGCCGCAGTTGGTGAGCAGATCCACCCACACCTCTCTTATCTACCAGGGTTGACAGACCTAGTTGGATGCACTGGCCAATATGTTCCATCATGGGTTCATGAGTTCTACCCTTCACTTTGGATTGACCCGGGACACTGGTTCATACACTTCATATTTAGAAGTTGTGACTATAGGCTACAGAGCTTGAGATTCAGAAAGATTCTTAGGATTCTAGAGTCACCCATCCTCCTTCATGAGGCTACAGAGCTCTAGCAATGGCATGTGTTAAGAATGCCAGAGGTGGTCCAGGTGATGAGGATCTGAGGCCTCCGCCTCACTTGTCTGCTCAGGAGAAAGACAAGACCAAGAAGACCACAATAAAGAAGCAGAAGCTTGTTGATGTGGAGGCTAAGAGAACAACAGTAGTTGTAGCCGCTGCAGAGCATGCACAGAGAGGAGGAGCTTGGGGTGGTGTCCGTATTACAGATCAGCTTTCACCTGCACAGAGGGCCACCATCAAGAGGGTTGAGAGTCTTCATGGTAGTCCAGCTAGGACTGTCATGCTTGGAGGGCAGTGTGTTGCTATAGATGAGAGTCGGCCTTAGGGGGAGACTATTGAGTAGCAGGCATAGCCAGTAGAGCAGTCAGAGGGTACCCAGCCGATAGAGCTAACTTAGGAGG
This sequence comes from Miscanthus floridulus, assembly GCF_019320115.1. Lineage (NCBI taxonomy): Eukaryota > Viridiplantae > Streptophyta > Magnoliopsida > Poales > Poaceae > Miscanthus > Miscanthus floridulus. The sequence continues at coordinate 148,682,830 of NC_089581.1, read as the reverse complement.
TAGAGCAGGCCAAGGAGACAGTGTAGGCACCTCAGCCACAGTTATGATGCTTTGGTCATACTCATGCTCAGGTGACACCAAGGCCTGAGACACAGAGGAGGGGTTCTCGTCTGCCTCCTAGACCATAGGGTCTGCCCTAGTGACTCACCTTGACTTTAGGGGAGCCACATCCAAGAAGGTGTAGCAGCTCATGTTCATGCAGTTCGAGGACTGGTTTCCGTCGAGGCGGGATGAGCGTGCTTTAGAGCACTTCTATACACCACTACAGGAGGAATTCTATTAGGTATATCTTAACAGTGGAGTTGTATTCAGATCTCAGAGAGTGTGTTCTATTGAGGCACTTATAGCCATAGCTAGCAAGCAGATCCGCTTACACCTCTCTTATCTACCAGGGTTGATAGACCTAGTTGGATGCACTGGCTAATATGTTCCATCATGGGTCTGTGAGTTCTACTCTTCACTTTGGATCGACCCAGGACACTAGTTCATACACTTCATATTCAGAAGCTATGACTATAGGCTATAAAGCTCGAGAGTTAGAGAGATTCTTAGGATTCTAGAGTCACCCATCCGCCTTCACGAGGTTTGCTATGGTCAGACAGAGCCTCCTAGATGCCCTCATGGTGGTTTTGTGCCTCCTATAGATCTAGTCTGACCTTGCTTCATAGAGCCTTTTGGCGAGGGGTCAAGTAGGACACCTAGAGACCTTACTCCTATAGCTATGGTGCTTGATGCTATCATGAGGAGGACTTTGCTCCCGAGGATGGGTTATCATGAGGGATTGAATCACATCCAGTTGTGGCTAGTGAACTCTCTAATACAGCAGATAGTTTTTGATATTTGGGATGTCATTTTTTAGAGATGGAGGACACTCTTGTAGAGGGGTTCAGATGTCACAGTCAGCTGCCTTATGCTCACTGGATCACATTCTTGATTCGCAAGATAGTTACAGTGAAGTCCCTAGAGATGATGGCTAAGTACACAGGTGCTACTATAGAGTTTCCATCATATAACATGACTTATATGCTCCACTATAGTATAGCGAGGACACCTAGCTAGCTGCACCATCGCCTAGAGATGCCAGAGACTGTAGCCCAACAGGATGAGATCATTAAGGGCGTTGCAGCGATAGAGGAGGAGCAACTAGATGCTCAGCAGGAGGGTATGGTCGAGAGCGACCCTAGTGATAGTTCTAATGATGATTATCAGGCTATTCCTCATATGCCTCCTCGATGACATAACAGTGAGGCCGGTGTCTCCAGCTCAGCTCCACCACAGCCACCATAAACAGATCCTGCTCTTCTTGCTATTATTGAGCAGATGAGGCAAGATAAGACACGCCAGGCCTAGGAGATCGTAGCTGCCCTTGCATAGGTTTAGGCTAGACAGGATGAGTTATAGAGATAGCAGTAGGCCATACAGCAGCAGCAGTAGGCCATGCAGCAGCAGTAGCTCTAGATGCAATAACAGTTACTTGGATTTATGTAGCATGTTGTCACTGCTATTGGGGTTGCTCCACCACCATCTACACCTTAGCTCGGCCAGCCTACCACCACTTCTATGACTCCAACTATACAGCCCAGTGGGCTTCAAAGTCAGGGATAGCTAGCTACACAGTTTGCTTCACCAACAGAGCAGGTGTCCCAATGGTTTGCTTCGCCAGTGATAGCCCAGGGTCCGCACTTCACACCTATTGTTACATGCTTCACACCGGTTCAGAGCTCCTCAGTGCTTGTGACTGACACCCCAGTATCCAGGAGTCTTGGTGTGACATTCAGTGAGCTTAAAGGGCAGCCTACACCGCCAGAGCTACGTGTCCCTGCTCCCACCACAGTCGCTCCAGTTACTAGGACTATAGAGACGCTCCCATTATTTGTTGCATCATCAGAGCCACCTGCTTCAGTGATACATGCAGAGTCATAGGCCGCACTAGTCCCAGAGTAGGCCTAGACCGCTTCAGCTTCACTTCTAGCGACATAGGGTAAGATAGCTCAGAGCTCTAGATCAGAGGATGATGCTACACGGTTTTATATCGCTCACCGCACCTCAACGCCCGACTCGTCTGCTCCTGCCCCGTTGACCGACCCTTAGATTTTGGTGCTTAACGCCAAAGGGGGAGAGGGATCGAGTATGTTAGATTTAGGGGGAGCGTTATATCTAGGGTGAGCTTATGCTTATGATTGATTACTTTTAGCTTTTTATGTGTGATACATTATTATGCATTCATGTTTACTTTCATGCATTGAACTACATACATGTGATTGTGATACTTATGTGATGTGTTATGTGATATGTGACATGTGTGCTCTCTACTTTGATCTATATATGTGTCATGTCACTTCATTATGCTTATTTACTTTGCTTCCACGTTTTACTCTGATTCAAATGAGCTTTATTTCTTGTACTCGTGCTTATTTCATATCTATTGAGTATACCATGTTGGCTTGGGTCATATAAGCATGTCTAACTTCTTTGCTCTTATTATCAAAAGCTTATATGAACCAAACATGTTGAAAACCTCATCTCTTTCACATACTCGAGGTTGTATTGTCATCAATCACAAAAAAGAGGGAGATTCAAAGCATCTAGGCCCCTAGTTGGGTTTTGGTGATTAATGACAATACGAGATTACTATGACTAACGTGTGTTTTGCAGAGGTAATTAAGTGAGGTCATGGTAATGATAATTGATTGGGCAATCATGGTTGTCATGCCCCTGTGATGGAAATCATTTTGATTTTCAAAGGATGGACGACAAGGTTAAGGATGGACTAGTCCTAAGTGTCGTTTGGTGTTGAAGAAACACTTAGAGTAGTTTATGACTTTATTTTTCCTTTGACCATACTATTAAGGGGGGTACGGACTAGTAGCTTGACCTAGGTGAGTCTAGTGGGTTAGGTGTGGTGCACACTTGTCAAATCTAGCACTAGGTAGCTTAGGAGTAGCCCTAAGATCAATTGGAGCAAACTTCATTCATATATGATTTCAAGTTGGAAGTGAATAGAGGGTCAAATGACTGATCGGACGCTGGTCTGGTTATGACTGGACACTGAAGGCTGAGTCTGGTCAGTTCATTTGATCAACTAGGGCCATCTGGTTGTGAACGGATGCTGAGTGAAAAGTGACCGGACGCTGGGTGCCAGAGTCCAGTCAACTCCAGAGAGGTTCCAGAGAGGGAGTTTCCTGATCGGAAGAGTCCGGTCACTGCTGACCGGACGCTGGTCAGGATCCGGTTACTGACCGGACGCTGAACAGTGAAGTGACCGGACTCTGGACGCTAGCGTTCGGTCAACATCAGTAAGGTTCCAGAGAGTAGTTTTCGTGACCGAACGCGTCTGGTTAGTGATGATCGGACGTAGGTCAGAGTCCGGTCACAACTTAATGGCTCTATGGCGGGGATAACTGATTGGAGCGTCTGGTCACCCCACAGAGTGCTGACTCAACCTTCTAACGGTTCATTTTGAATGAGGGGGTATAAATACTTCCTCTATTCATCCAAGGGAGGTCTCTTGCCCATTTGTTCAGCTGAGAAATACCCTTGAGAGTGCTAAGGAGAGCAAGAGCCTAGTGAGGTGATTGAGATTTGAGAATCCAAGATTAAGGCCTCATTTGTGCAAGGAGAGTAGCAAGTGTGCATCCACCCTTCTCATTAGGCTTGTTGCGGTTAAGTGAGAGTTCGTGCTTGTTACTCTTGGTGATCGCCATCACCTAGACGGTTTGGTGGTGATTAGGAGTTTGGTGATCATCCGGCGGAGCTTGTGAATGACCCAACTCAAGTTGTGAGCGGTTGTGGGTGATTCACCGTGACAGAGTGTCGAAGAATAAACCCATAGAGAGCTCTTGATCCTTGCGTGGATCAAGGGGGAGACCCTTGCGTGGGTGCTCCAATGAGGACTAGTGGGGAGTGGCGACTCTCCGATACCTCGGCAAAACATCGCCGCGTTCCTTCTCCTCTCTTTACTTTAAGCATTTATATTTGAGCAATTCATTTCTTGTCTTTACATTCTTAGAATTATCATGCTAGAGTTGGATTGAAACCTAGGGTGCGAAATGTTTGTGCGGTAGATCAATAGGAACACATTCTAGGCACAAGGGGTGAAGTGCGCTAAGTGTAGGGTTTAATTATTGCAAAGAATTTTAGAATTAGCCGAATTCACCCCCCCCCCCTCTTAGGCATCTTGATCCTTTCAGGGCAAAAGAAATTCGGACAAACCTTAGCAGAACGCTTAGCGCGTTTCGATCGATGGTTGTAGTGCCTGGCTTGAGGTGAAGAGCACGATGAAGTGGAGGACGCTGCTAGTGTGGGTAGCGTTATGAAGCACTTGCGAGCGGTGCACTGAAAGAAACAAACACAATACCACATTGTCAATGAAAATTAGTGTGCACAATGGGGAACCGTAGATATATTATCATGTGGTAGATTATATGCATGCTGAAAGTTGAACTTGCCCTAATTGATTATTCAACTTGGCATTTGATTTAATACATGTGTAGTTCCCCTTTGATTTATATAGATGTTCCTTCTTACTTTCAATGTCACCCAGTTGCTGTAATAAGGTATGTTGCTGCAATGTAAACTCATGCTCAGCTCACATACATACGCGCACCATCTAACTCCTCCAAGTAAACATAGGTACACCCTATGTTGCTCTAAGTAGAAACTAGATTGACAAAATCATACTTTTTCGGTTCTTTCGTGCAAGCCAAATTTTGTATAGAGTTACATCATGTTCCAATAACTTGCTTAAGAGCGTCTTCAACAAGCAATTCGTAGCTAGCTATTTGCATACAATGGAAATAGCAGTCCAAATGTGACCATAATGTTCATACAAAATCAGGTACTACTAAAGAAAGAAAGCATTTTGTTCAATGAAAAAGATGCTCATTGGATACTAAATAACACCACCTATAGTTTTAGTTGATTAGTTCCAAGCATCCCCGGATATGTGGGCGGCGCTCGAAAAAGACCTACAAAACGAGCACGTGGGGGTCAGATCCAGAGGGTGTGGACGACGGTGGTGTCAGAGCCGGAGGAAGTGGGGGCGACGAAGGCGACAAAACCAGAGTTGAGGGGGAATACAGAGATGACAGATCCGGAGGGAGGAGGGGAGATGGCATCCTCAGAGCCAGAGGGGGGGCGGGTGAAAGACGAAGGCGATAGATTAGGAGGGGGGACAACGGTGGCGTCGGATTCGAGGTACCTTGTTGCCGGTGGATGGGCATCGACGGCGGCGGGTACTAGGAGGGATGCGGAGCTCACGTTCGTCGTAGAGGCTATCGACGGCAAGGGGGGCCCCTCATGTCGGAGAGAGCCGGGAGGGGACGGAGGTGCTGATAGCTGCGGGGGCAGGCATGGCGAAGCAGAGCTGGCGACCGCCGTGTCCCGCGCGGAGGAAAGAGGAGGAGGGGCGAGCGAGCGCAAACCCTAGCCACGCGACGCGCTGGGTAACAGACTGAGGGAGGGGAGCAGAACGCGGCCTAAGAGGTTAGCTATTAGGTCAGCCATTCGGCTGGACCTAGGCCATCGAACAGCTAGGCTGATTAGCCCAGCCAGCCGATCCAGAACAGCCGAATAGGCCCCTAATCCATATTTTCTTTATTGAACAAATAAAGTCATTGTGGCCATTATACATGATAAAGTTACTTTGTCAACGGATGGGAGATTCAATGGATGGAGATTAAAACATTGCTAAGATTGATTCAATTGGGCCCTGTTCGTTTCACTGAAAAATACTGTTCACTGATTTGTTGTGAGAGAAAAACATTGTACTATGGCTGATAAGACATGCTGATAAGTTCAAGCGAACAGGGTAGATCCTTCAAGGAAGAGAAAAAATAGCTCAATTCCTACTCAGTGGCTACTCCTGGCCATTACCGTGATTGTTCCCGTGAATAAATCACTCACGCGAGTATGTTCAAGGGATTAATGAAAAACACTCACGCCCAATGCACAAGAACATCATTACTTGTCATTATCGTTATTGTTTAGTGTCTAATCTATACGGTCGCAAAGAGGTTCATGCACGAAACAACTATAACTAACGGCAGTGCTACATGAGGGCACATGTTAGACCCTAATCACTAAATTACGCTCATGTTTCACAACAATCCCATTTTTATCGCCCATAGGTGTATTTCGGTTTGTCCTTTGATAACTTTTGTGTCTACATTATGGACTTTGTAACTTTGGTGGGTGCAGAGATTTCGTGTCGTCGATATTGTGTGTTAACCTACCATGCATATTTCTAGAACTATTTTTATATAGTCCTAAAAGATTAGAGGGGAAATATGGTCATATTACAGTGACGATGTGCCTCTTTGTTTTAGGGTCCGCCGCAAGCCTTGCGTGCGGACGCGCGGGAGCCACCGCCGGTCGAGCGCGTCGCCATTGCCGAGAGGATGTGTGCCGCTCCGGGAGGACGGCAAGCGGCGGCGGTGGCGACAGAGGGGCCGTGAGAGCAGCACTGACGGCAGACGACGCCGGTACTGAGCAAAAGCGAAGGTATCCATAGCGCTCTAACGTGTGTGCCCGTGCATGCGCGATTTGCATCTGTCAGGCCAAGCTAGGGAGTGAGTGCGTGTTTAGTTGGGGGAAAAGTTAGAATTTGGCTACTATAGCACTTTCGTTTTTATTTAGTAATTAGGGTTCAATCATGGACTAATTAGGCTCAAAACGTTCGTCTCATGATTTCCAACCAAACTGTGCAATTAGTTTTTTATTTCGTCCACATTTAATGCTCCATGCATGTATCGCAAGATTCGATGTGATAGCTACTGTAGCACTTTTTGGAAAGGTCAAATCGGGCTTCACTCCCGAGCCAGGATGGAACCGTATGTTTGCATCAGTGGAACCAAGACGCAATAGCAGAAACAGACCTCCAAACATGTTTCTTTTGAAGTATGGCCCTGTTTAGTTTCCAAAAATTTTTACCCCAAAGTGTCACATCAAATCTTGCGGCACATGCATAAAGTACTAAATGTAGACGAAAAATAAAACTAATTGCACAGTTGGGTGAGAAATCGCAAGACAAAACTTTCGAACCTAATTAGTCCATAATTAGACACTAATTGCCAAATACAAACGAAAGTGCTACAGTAGCCAAAACAAAAAAATTCCGGCAACTAAACGCGCCCTATATATATGCATGGGTGGAGCCAGGATACCACCTAAATTATAGAAGCTAGCTTTTAAAACCTAGATTGCTATAAGCTGAATTATAAAAGTTGGATTGAAAAGTTGTTTGGATCTATAACTGGTAAAAGGTGAGGTATGGTACTTTAGAGCAAATACCAAAATATCCTTACTCTTTAGTTTTTATACTCTCGTAGTCACTATAGGAAGGGGTAGAATTGTCTTTTAACGTCAAGAAGCTAGGTTGGATTAGCGTCCTAGATTGTAGAATCTGTACCTCTTTAGATGGTCTGAGCTGAGTAAAAGTTATGACTATTTAGAGGATCTGATAATTTTGGAAGCCAGCTTGTACAATCCATTATACTATCTTCGTCCCACGAAACATGTAAATCTAGCTTTTCAAGACCACACTAGTGAAGATGTGAAATTACATATGTGCTCCTGTTGTCTCCCTCTCAACACACCTGAAACTCAAAAGAACCATCTAGAATCTTCGATAAAAGTACAAAGTTAACAAGATTTTTCAATTGTATGTGTTTTTTTTATTGGTGGGTCTCACCATAAAGCTTGTCTCCAACCTAGATTTATATATTTTTTTGGATAATATTTAAATCACATTGTAGTATGTTTTTTTGAACGGAGGGAGTAAGAATTTAAACTGGCCCTGAATCGCGTCTCCTCGTGCCGTGCATCCGACAGAGAGACTACGCTTGCTTGCTCTCGAAGGACGAAGAGATGGGCCGGACTCCTGCCCAGCTCGCTTGGAGTCGATGAACGGTATTTTTCTTTCATAAAAAAATCAGCCTACATATTTTCGGCCATGCTTATCAAGCGTAGCGAACAGGCATCCGTCGCGTCGGAGGTCACACCGGAGTCCATCGAGTCGTTGGAGTCTATCGCGCCGGACTCTGTCGCGTCAGCGGAGGATGTCTAGGTGAGGACGCCATGCCAGAGTCCATCGTGCCCGACTGTCACGTCCGACGATGACGTCTCGGCGGAGGATCTTTTTTTTAGACTTGGAGATTCATTCGTTCATTGGGAGCAAAATTACAATCTGCAGTCAATGCGTCTAATACATAAGCTGGAGCATAAGTCCACACACCAGCTCGTGTATCAGCCGTGACCCTCTTAGCTAACGAGTGTGCTACCTTATTACAATTCCTGGGTATAAATGAAAAATTAAACTCAAGAAACACTAGGCTTAGCTCCCAAATCTCCTATAGAACCGTCACAATGGTTGATCTTTGACTAGATCCCGCCTGCCATAGCTAAATGAGTTGTTGGCAGTCGGATTCCAGCCAGACTCTCCGAGCTCCAAATTGAATCGCCAGTCTCAGCCCATCCCGATAGGCTAGAGCTTCGACAATGAGGACATCAAGACAGTGATCATACCACTTTCCACTGCCTCTGATGAAATTACCAAAGCTATCCCAGAGGACTGCCCCGGTAGCTCCCTACCCTGATTGGTCATAGAAGGCCCCGTCTGTGTTGCACTTGAGCCAACCATCTTGAGGACATTCCCACCTCGGTTGCTGAGTTGCTGGTCGAGGTGGCGTTTGGTGATGGGTTGCTTGTCCAAGATCATAGGCCAAGTCCGCCACCCACTGCACCGTCACCCGAACTGGCGGCAGTATCTCACCATGTCTTCTCTTATTACGCAGCGTCCAGAGCGCATACATTCCGATCATGATGATTTTTGCCTGTCTCCGGTAACTGCTCTTCCCTCTGCAAGGTCATGAGCCCAGTTGTCTTGATGCAAGGCCGGGAGCTTCACACCCGTATTGGTTTTTGTTGCCTCCTAGAACACCCTTGCGATCGAACACTCCAACAGCGTGTGCCTAATGGATTCAGATTCCGCACCACATACCTCACAGTTTGCAATCAGCTCCACATGCTTGCGATGCAGTACCTAGTGAGATGGGAGGAATTCATGAATCACCCTCCACCAGAACACCTTGACTTTTGGAGGTATCTGCAGTTTCCAAATTTTGCCCCATACTGAACTTTCGGAGCCATCTGCTTCCAAACCCACCGCCTCACCAATGTGTGCCTCATCAAGCAATCAATAAGCCAATTTGACTAAATAGCAGCCATGTCATTCTGGTTCCCAAGCCCACACATCTTCTTGTTGGGGTCTTGCCGGAGTGCGCATGATTGCAGCTGCATCCACCGAAAAAAGATATCCATAATGAGGTCTGCATTCCACTGTACATTATCCAACAATAGGTTGGCCACCTGCTCAACCTGTTGCCCGTCCTCTGGGGTGATCGGTTGACCTCTGAAATGGTCTAGGAGCCAACAATCCCTCTAGATATGAGTCGAGGCCCCACTGCCAATCCTCCTAATTAGCCCCTTCATCAACACATCACGCCCGGCGAGAATGGAATGCCATGTCTGACTTGCATGCTTCTTCCTGGTGCTTGTCAGAAAATTCCCATCATGATAGTATCTACCTTTCAACACCCTGGCACAAAGGCTATCCGGCTTTGTCAGCAGCCTCCATCCTTGTTTACCAAGCATAGCGAGGTTAAAATTCCTCATGTCTCTAAAGCCCATGCCACCCAAGGGTTTTGGGTAGGTAAGCCGGTCCCATTTTAGCCAGTGCATTCTCTTGCTATCTGTTGAGCTGCCCCACCAATAGTTTGCTATGGGGGAGCGCATTTTCTTGCAGGTTGTCTTTGAGAGTAGAAAACAACTCATAGAGTAGGTTGGTATGGCTTGCGCGACAGATTTGAGAAGAACCTCCCTCCCTGCCCAACTTGCCTCCCTACCACTCCATGTGCCGATTGCTTTCCTGATCCTCGTCGGAATGTACTCAAAGGCTTCTGTAGTGGATCGCCCCACCGCTGTAGGTAGCCCTAAGTATTTTTCTGACAATGCTTCCTGATCAATGTTCAGTGTCTCCCGAACCTCCACTTTCATCTCATCGGAGCAATTCTGGCTGAAGAAGACCGCTGACTTATCATGGTTCACCATTTGCCCTGATCCTCTACTATAGACATCAAGTAGTTGTTGCAGCCTTGAGGCCCCCCTCTGCGATGCTTCTGAAAAGACTATGCAGTCATCCGCAAAGAGTAGGTGCAAGATCCAGGGGGCATGGACACCCACGCGCACACCTCTGGATAGATACACTGGCCCCACCGACTTCAACAAGCATGATAAACCTTCAGCACAGAGAAGGAATAGGTAGGGGGAGATGGGATCGCCCTGACGAATTCCTCTTGTTGGTCTAAAAGTTTCAGTCAATACTTCATTAACTCTCACTGACATGGATACTGATGTCACACATTTCATGATCACCGATACAAAACTGTCACAAAAACCCAAAGCCAGCATGATTCTTCTCAAGTATGCCCATTCAATTCTGTCATAGGCTTTGGCCATGTCTAATTTAATTGCACATGCACCAGATTTTCCTTTCTTCCTTTTCAGGTAATGTGTGCACTCATAGGCTATAAGGACATTGTCTATAATAAGTCTACCTGGAATAAAGGCGCTCTGCTCCTCTGCAACAATCTCATCTAGATAGTTTCTCAATCTGTTGGCAATCACTTTCGAGCATAGCTTATAGATGACATTGCAAAGAGAGATCGGTCTAAAATTCTTCATCTCCTGTGGGTTTTTCACTTTGGGGATGAGAACAAGGGTAGTGTTATTGACTGCTAGAGGCATATCACCCCCATTGAGAAAATCCAACACTGCACTTGTAATACTTGGCCCCAGGAGCTGCCAGTGGTGTTGGAAAAAACCCGCTGTGAGTCCATCCGGGCCTGGGGCCTTGTTTGCACCCATCATAAACAAAGCTCGGTGAACTTCCTCCATTGAGAAAGGTTGTGACAACTCCTCATTCATACTGTCAGTCACCTTGCTTGGAACATGCTCCAAGATTGCTTCCGGTTGCAAATTATCCTGAGCTGAGAAAAGTGCGGCATAGAAGTTCCTAGCCACCTTCTCAAGATCATCTTGTTCTGTTACCAGCACACCATCATCATCATGGAGGAGAGAGTCAATGCGATTCCCCCTTGCTCTTTCCTTTGACTTGGCCTGGAAAAAAGCCGTGTTGCGATCACCTTCACCAAGCCATTCAATTCGAGACCGTTGCTTCTCCATGACCTCTTCTCTAGAAAGAAGTTCTAAAATTTGTTTCATGAGTCTTCTTTCCTCACTAGATGGTCCCATGCCAATGGACTATCCTCTGACTCGCTCCAGCCCCGCATGTAGCTGCACCAGAGTTTTCCTGACAGAACCAAAGGTGTTCCTGTCCCAATCTGATAAGCATCGGCCTAGCCTACCAAGATGGTCAGTCACCTGTCCGAGGGAGGCATGATCACCAGGATCGAGCCAGACCTCCTCGACAGCCTAATTGTAAGATGGATCCCGGTGCCACATGTTCTCATATCTGAATTGGCGTCATTACCGTCTCCTTCTCGAATGCCCACTACTAGAAATGTGTTCATCAATGACGATTCAGTCGTGACGCTTACAAATTTCGTCACAGAATAAGCGTTTTCTATGACGAAATTTCCAGCTTCGTCATAAGTAACAAGTGACAGAGCTTTGGCACGAAGAATAATGACAAAAACAAAAGAATCGTCATAAAACAACAAAACTAAATCGTCATAGATCGTTTGGCTCGTGTACCACCTCGAGGATGTGGCGCCGTGGTCCCACCAGCAGGTCCCACCTTGAGGACGTGGCGATGTGGTCCCACCATTGGGTCCCAACCTCAAAGACATGGCGATGCGGTCCCACCAGCGGGTCTCAGCCTGAGGACGTGGCGGCGAACAAGTGGGGCAGCGTGGCCCACACGGTCTAGGTGGACCTGCATCCTTCCACCTCCCCTTTTTTTGCCAAAAAATAACGCATCCAAGGAGATTCGAACCCGCGACCTGCTGCTAGACATGTTGGTGCGTTACCACTGGAGTACTTATCGTTTTGTGATAAAGGCATGCATGTTTTTCTATTTGTAAACGTATAAGATGATAATTGATGATATTTTTTTCCTAAAATTTTATAAAATCATTCTCTATCAATTTATTTTGTTGGTTTTGTTAATATATACATATGAAAAGTTTGAGCAATTTAAATTTTTAATTTAAAAAAAATGCAACTTTAGACAAGATTTTGGTTCCCCAAATGATTTCAGCTGAAAAAGTGATAAATACCAAAGTTGAATAACTCATCAAGATCTACAACTTTTGTATTGGTTATTTCTTCATATGATAAAGTGGTAACGACATTGTTCACAAATGTGACACATCTCTCATAAGGTTTTATAAACTATATGAGACATGTGTAAGATTAGTGAACAATGTGTGCTAAGAATTTATCAAATGAAGAAATGAACAAAATAAAAGTTGTAGATATTCATGAGTTGAACAACCTTGGTATTCATCGCTTTTTATGTTATAATCAATTTGGGTCTCAAATTTTGGTTCGAACTTGTCGTTTTTCAAAATTTCAAATTTGAAAGGTCCAAATTTTGTCAAATGACAAGATGACTAAAATAAAAGTTGTATATATTAATGAGTTGAACAACTTTGGTATTCATCACTTTTTATGTTGAAATCATTTTGGGTCTCAAATTTTGGTTCGAACTTGTTGTTTTTCAAAAATTCCAATTTGAAAGGTTCAAATTTTGTCGAATGACAAGATGACTAAAATAAAAGTTGTAGATATTAATGAGTTGAACAACTTTGGTAGTCATTACTTTTTATTTTGAAATTATTTTGGTTCTCAAATTTTGGTTCAAATTTGTCATTTTTTAAAATTTCAAATTTGAAAGGTTCTAATTTTGTCAAATGACAAGATGACCAACATAAAAGTTGTAGATCTTGATGCGTTGAACAACTTTTGTATTTATCACTTTTACATCTGAAATCATTTAGGTTTTTAAAATTTGGTTTAAACTTGTCAAATTTCAAATTTCAAATTTTAAAATGTGTAAAACATTGTCACATCCAAATTTGATCAAACTTAAATGCTGAAGCATGATTTTAGAAAATTTTAGGAAAAAAAACCATCACATTTGGAGTTAGTATGAGAGAGAACAACTAGTTACAAAGTTTACCCATAGATTAAAAAGAGAAATCACACTGTTCTAGATGATCCTTACATGATCATAGTGAACAGTGTGATTTGTTTTTTTAATCTGTGGGTCAACTTTGTAACTAGTTTTTCTTCCTCATACTAACTCCAAATCTGATGATTTTTTCCTAAAATTTTCTAAAATCATTCTCTATCCATTTATTTTGTTGGTTTTGTCAATATATACATATGAAAAGTTTGAGCAATTTAAATTTTGAATTTCAAAAAAATGTAACTTTAGACAAGATTTTGGTACCCCAAATGATTTCAGCTGAAAAAGTGATAAATACCAAAGTTGAATAACTCATCAAGATCTACAACTTTTGTATTGGTCATTTCTTCATATGACAAAGTGGTAACGACATTGTTCACAAATGTGACACATCTCTCATAAGGTTTTATAAACCACATGTGACATGTGTAAGATTAGTGAATAATGTGTGCTAAGAATTTCTCAAATGAAGAAATGACCAAAATAAAAGTTGCATATATTCATGAGTCGAACAACTTTGGTATTCGTCACTTTTTATGTTGAAATCAATTTGGGTCTCAAATTTTGGTTCGAACTTGTCATTTTTTCAAAATTTCAAATTTGAAAGGTTCAAATTTTGTCAAATGACAAGATGACTAAAATAAAAGTTGTAGATATTAATGAGTTGAACAACTTTGGTAGTCATTACTTTTTATTTTGAAATCATTTTGGTTCTCAAATTTTGGTTTAAACTTTTCATTTTTTAAAATTTCAAATTTGAAAGGTTTTAATTTTGTCAAATGACAAGATGACCAAAATAAAAGTTGTAGATCTTCATGACCTCTACAACTTTTATGTTTATCAAATTTTCATTTAAGATCATTTGGTGTCTCAAAATTATTTTAGTAGTTTTGATTTTAATTTTTTAAAATTTTAAAATTTTATCCTATTCATCCACAGTGCACCTCCCCTTACCGTCCGATCGTCCCTCCAGGCATCTGATGCCCGCCACGCCTGCTCCACGCTGCCCACTGCGGCATCCCCTCCCCCGCATTGCCGCCACACCTAAAGAAGTAGAGACGCCACGACAACGCAGCATGAGAAAAAAAAATCCTGCCTCACCGCGGCGACGCCACCGAGAAACCCCGCCGCTGCTCCGAATCCGGCCAGCGCACGCTGTGGCCACACCGCCCTATAGCAGCGCCGCCGCACCCCTCCCCTCCCTCCCACGGGTTGCTGTGGCGCCGGCGCTGGTCGCCCCGACACCGGGATGCCGCTGCTCCGCCCTCTCCGTCCGCCTCGACTTGCCAACGCGCTTCGCCTCTCCCAGCAGGTTCGCTCCACCGCTCCCTCTTCCTGGCTCCAGCGGCCCGATGCTGTGCCGCCCCAGCACGGGAGGCCCGACGCGGGCATATTTGATACGATTAAAGTTTTTCTCTCATCTCTTATTGTCTCAGCCTGAGCTTCATAAGCCAGAATGGTATAAGTATCTTTGTTGCAGGCACGTAGTTGTTGCAATTAAGTTCAGATTTTACTGCTTTCTTAAAGTACTCTGGGTAGAATTATGAGGTACCGCTGCACCATCAAAATGTTTCCTTTACTTGACTTTTTTTCATCTTATGAATGCTGCACCTGACTGCCCTTTGGTCTAAATCTACCTTATTTTTCTCCTACACTGAATATTATTTTACATACTCAGATATGAGGCTACCAGTGATGATTGTTACTAACCATGGAGGTTCAAGAAGATAAGCACTCCAATAGTGGAGCTAACAATGGTCTTATGTCACAAGCTCTCCAGATCAGGTTTGTCTTTGTTTCATGCCCCCTTTTCTGATACTCTGGGTACAATTATGAGGCACCGCTGCACCATCAAAATGTCTCCTTTACTTGACTTTTTCTTCACCTTATGAATGTGGCACCTGACTGCCCTTTGGTCCAAATCTACCTTATTTTATTCCTACACTGAATATTATTTTACATACTCAGCTATGAGGCTACCTGTGATGATTGTTACGGTTCAAGATGATAAGCACTCCAATAATGGAGCTAACAATGATGTCTTATGTCACAGGCTCTCCAAATCAGATTTGTCATTGTTTCGTGCCCCCTTTTCTGATGTGGTTTGAGTTTAAGACTGGCTATGTCCTAGAACTTAAAAGAAATTGTTTGCTAATAGGTCCTGTGAGAATTATTTTTAGTCTCAAATCAGAATAAGAACTATAATGGTGCTTTACTCCACATCCTAAAGGGGGAATTTGTGGCCTACCTAGGATCTTTGCTCTGGATTTTCTACACAGTCCATTCGGTGCATTTTCTACAGTCCATTCGGTATCTTTGCCTTTGCTCTGAATTTTGGAGTTTGGCCTCTCTCTGTACCAGTTATAAATTCATGATGCCACAATAGCCACTAGCCCACTACAAAGAATATCCGTAGTTTACCTATGTTTCTGTATGCATATAAAAATGTTTATTCCTACAAAGTTCTAGCCAGAGGCAGTTAACCATGATCAATCGGTATAAATAATATTTATCCCTATAATGTTTTCTCTGTGCGCTGATATTGATACCTGAACAGTGTTCAGTATACCAGATGAAGGTTCCCTCTGATAATTCACATTGATCGGTAAGGTTTTGGTTTGTTACTATACTTATCTAATTGGTTTGCCTTTTATTTATGCAGGGTTCTCGACGAACAAGACTACTACATAGATTATTGTTCAGCTGACATGCCTGCCATATGTAAGTCCTTCTCTCTTTAGGATTACAAATTTATAATTCTGCATATACACATTACAGTAGATGAACCTCTGTCAACTTCACATTTGCTTTCAAACATGTTTTTTTGGTCCCTATCAATTTCACATTACAGTAGATGTTTCATTTCACATTACTGCCAACTCGAACCAGTTCACCAACCTACATTATTTCCTCACATTTTTTTCTCTGTTTGTACTTTGTAGACACAACACCACACAAATTCAGTTTGATTATGAATGGTGCTATGCAAAAGATCTGCCACTGTCAATTCCAAACCTTTGCTTTCAACAATTCATATGTGTGTATGTATGATATCCCATTTCTTACATTTTGTGCTCTGTGCCTACCTTACATATTGCACATATCAAATTTTGGCATGTATATCTCTATTTTGCAGTTCACATAGGAGCAAGGTAATTGATGCAGCCATTAAACTACCTCCCTACATTACTCAATTTGATCATACAGCTAACGGCATGTGTAGTTCTTAACAAGTATTTGTCTCCATGGAGATTTCTTAGCAGTAGCAATATCTGCATGTGTAGTTGTGACTGCATCAAATGTATTGAATTTTCAGTATTGGCTAGAGCAAATGTTTGAACTTTATTATTCTAGTTGTATTTACTTGCTGTGATTTTGTGAAACCAGTATCAAAATGTTTAGTGTGAATTGGTGTACTTCCTGGAAATGCTTAAATATATGTCAGAGTTGAGAAAAGATTGTTGTATTCAGTTACCTGACAACAAATAAATGACTCATGATTGCAAATCACTTTGGCATCAGTTTCTGTCAATGCAGCATAGGTTTTTATTTTTTAAAATACATCTTGTGTGATATTTCCTCTTCAAATTAATGCAATAAGTATCAACTAATGATGGGTCATTGCTGTTTCAGTCAAATATGGAAGCTTTGAGGACAGAACCTGTTGCTGAAGGTGAGACAACAGTGTCCAGTGTGCTGGTTGTGTCCTAGGTGCTCTCCCAGAACGGCTCAAACCTTTTCCTAAAGAGTGTTGGCATCAAACCAGTGCCATCCTCCAAATCATCATCATCAAATGAAAGCGAGCTTCAGGAGCAACTAGCAGCTGAAGCTACGGCTGCTGTACAAGGTGAAATCGATGAACTCAGGAAGAGAAGTGAAGAAGCTGAGGAAAAGCTAGCGAGGACACAAAAGGAGATGGAGGAGTACAAGAAGCTGACAGAGATAAACAACAAGGCAATGGAGGAGAACAATGCGCTGCTCAAGCGTATCTTGGCCATCAACAATGCTTCTTCGACATGAGCGCTGCTTGTAGCTGCTGGTTCATTAAGCAAGGGGTTTGCTGGTGATTTTGTTTATGTAGTAACTTATGTTACTAGTGGTTGGCAACTTTTTATTATTTCCTGTGATGTTAATGTGAACTGAGATGAAACTAGTAGTTCAAATGTGATGTCTAGTGAGTTATGTGAACCGAGTTTAGAATTGTTGATTAAGTTGTTGGTCATTGGAATACTGGATCTGTTAATTTATGGAAGCTTTTGGTCATTTCAGTATTATTTGCATTCCGTAATGAAATCAGCATGTGCACTTGTGATGAATTATCTGACCTTTCTGTGATGATTTGGTAATTGATTCTATGATGGATTTCTATTTACTTCAGTGACGAAAATGAGAACCTATCACAGCAAGCCTTGTGGCCCAATAAAAAGTGGACACGTGGACCATCCACATCACTGGCCACGTCAGCAGCCACGTGGTCGGACACGTCACCTGCAATGTGGACGCGCCACGTGGACAAGACACGTCAGCTGCCAGCGTGGCAGACGTCGTCTGGCCGCCTAACAGACGGCAAGTCATGATAAAAAAGGGGCTATATCAATGACGAAAATAGATCGTCATAGAAAGAATACACTTCTATGACGACGGTCATTTCGTCATAGAACAAATGCACATCTATGACGAAAATAGACGTTTCGTCACGGTAGGTAAAATATGACGCGCATTCAATGACGAATACCATAGCGTCACAAATTCGTCATAAAATAATATATGTGACGATTTTGGAGTCTTCAGTGACGAAAGAAGAGCATCATTGATGTACACATCCCTAGTAGTGGCCGCTTGGCACACTCAAGGACTAAGCAGTAGCGATCTGATTTAGTGGTTTGTACATGATAAACCTTGACATCATTGAAGAGATCTAGGAACGCTGCCGTTGCTAGGCCACAATCAAGCCTCACCTTGACGTTGTCCCTTCCCTGCTGTCTATTGTCCCAGGTATATGGCAAGCCAATAAACCCCAGGTCCATGAAACCACAATCCTAGACCGCATCCTAGAAACCATCCATCTGGCGTTCCGGTCTGGGCTGACCGCCAAATTGTTCGTGTGCCTCTAAGACCTCATTGAAATCCCCCACACAGAGCCAAGGAAGCGAGCTCTAGGAATTTAGGTACCCGAGACATTCCTAACTTCTATATCTCAAAACACGGTTTGGCTCTCCATAAAAGCCAGTAAATCTCCATTGTGGCATTCGCGTTCTTGGATCAAGGATCTCAACATCTAGATGCATCTTGTCATAGCTCTTGAATTTCACATCTACATCTCTTGTCCACAGAAGCGCAATGCCACCCCCCTTTGCCATAACTGCCCACTCCCAAGCCATTAGCAAAGCCTAGGGATTGCTTGAGACCATCCACCCGATCAAAGAAAATGCGAGTTTCAGAAAGAAAAACTAAACTGGGGCCATGTAGCTGTATCAAGCTATGAAGCTCTTGAACTGCCTCGGATCGCCCCAGACCTCGGCAGTTCAAACATAAGAGTTTCATTGTGCCCGGCAGGGGCTGCCACTCGCAGCCGCCGTCGATCCTGCATTTTGAGAATTGCCCCGCTTTTGTTTCTTCAATGTTTCGTTCATGCTGCTAACACTGTCCCCAACATCATCCAATTGGCTGACACGAGCATTCACCAGGCCCGCAGGGACGAGAGCACTGGATCCTCCTCCAATGGGAATGTTTAGATCAGGTGTTTGCACCACCTTAGTTGGCACCTTCGATTTTCTCTTACGCGGCCCCTATCGCTGGTCTTCATCCATTGCCTAGAAAGCTAAGGTTTTGCTGACAGTGGGTTTAGCACCCGGTGCTTCATACCCATCATCTCTAGCATTCTGCTTTATCAGGGACTGGATCTCAAGTTCCTCTGAATCCCCAACGTGGCTTTCAGAGTGGCGCGAGCCATCAGCAGACCTTGATCCGCACCCCCCCGATCTGTCCCATTGACTGGGCTGCTTAAAGCCCGATGAGGAGCCACTGCCAAAAGATCAGCAGTAGTGGTAGCAAAGGACTGCAGTCGCTTTTTCTTTTCCTCCGGAGCACGCAGGTTAACATCGTATGGAAGTTTTCCCTCTTCTCCCCGAGCAGCCGGCGTCAGACACTCCACATCCGAGTGCCCCATCAAGCCACAGTGAAAGCATATATAGGGGAGTCTCTCGTACTGAACTTGGAACCATTTAGGTTCTTCATTCTTGTTGACTCGAAGCAAAATTCCCCGCCTCACTGGTTTATCGATTTGAATCGCGACACGAGCACGAAGGAACGCGCCGCTGGCTTTCCCATCTCCATCCACATCCATCTGGATCACCCTTCCGATCAGATCCATCGCTTTAGAGCCTCTTGAGTGGTTCATCCAACCAAGAGGGAGGTTCAGGATGCGAGCCCAGAGCTCTACCCGATCAAACTTGACGTCTGCCGCGGTAAGCTTCTCATCGTACTCCTGCAGTAGGACCGAGTATTTTCCCACCATCCATGGTGAACCGGCGAGAACCCTCTCCATATCGCGAGGGCTGCCAAACTCCACCACGAATAGATTATCTTCTTTATCACCGATCGCCCTAATCTTGAGGCCTATCGGGTTAGCCCACGCCCGCTTCATCGCCGATCTCACAGTACTCACATGCACCGGCATCGGGGACAATACTTTACCGAACAAGGCGTACTCCACTGTCGCCATTGCATCTTCATCATCTTCATCGTCACTGAATTCCAGGACAGCAACCTCCTCCTCCGTCAGTTTGAGCTTCTGGAGGAGATCCGATACGTTAGGGTTTGGGGGAACCCCTCCCCCACCGGAGCCACCACTCCCGCCCGTCGCCATGCGTGATAGGCAGGGAGGCACAAACAGCAAGGTAGCCTGCGTGTACAAGACGCCGCAGCCACAGATCAATCCCAACCTAGAGTCCCTAAGCGGCGAACCCTAGTGGTATGTTGCGACGACGGCGCCTGGATCGGCTAACCGACGTATTTTGCGTTGGCCGATTCCACACTGCAATGGTGGTGTCGGGGTGTGGATGCCGAGGCCACACGGCCGGCGGCGTTGGCTGATCGAGGGCACCGGCGGCCTTGGCCTAGATCGAGGTCGGGGTCGCAATCGCTCGTGGAATCGCCTCAGTCGCCGCTCCGTGAATTACGGACGCCATGACAGAGACAGATCTTCTAATGCACAAATAGTGTCTCGGCGGAGGATCGTGCCGCCATCCTTTGATGTATGGGGTTGCGTGCATCGTGCCATGGCATGGTGTGGACCGGCCGATGGAGCAGGTGCCGGAGTAAGCGGAGGTAAAAAGAACGGCTGTCTTCCACTTGCGCTTTCGAGAGTACTTGTCGCTTTCACAGTTTTTATCGTTTTCAATGGACCATTGAGGAGGAGCCTCAGCATTTCGGTGGAAAAGAAAAATAAATCGAGTTCACAGAAAGCACCTCAAACGGGCAGCATTGACGAGCATGAGAACTTTTGAATCTCAGTCGAAGAGAGGGAGAGAGAGAAGGGAACTTTTGAATCTCATTTTCAATGGTCCTTGTGAACCAGCCAGTCAATCACAAACAAACGACAGTCGACAGACACCGCACCACGCTCACCAACCGAAGACCCCAAGAAATAGAATCAACTCCGTACAATACTAATCCAATCAATGGAGCACTCAAAGGGCGATGCCTTCCAAGTCGACCGCGAGCACTCTGGCGAGCGCCTCGAGCCCCACGCCTTCGTCGCCGCCGTCCCCTCCGCCCGCGACGCGGATCATGGCGCGGACCTCCTCGTCCGCCGCGGGCATCCCGGCCCAGCCGAGGTAAGCCTTGAGGTCCTCGAAGCCGACCTTGCCGTCCCCGTCTCGGTCCATGAGCCGGAAGGCGTCCTCCATGGCGGAGCGGCGCCCGGCGCCTCCCGCGGCGCGGCCGGCCAGCAGGCGCTCGAACTCGTCGTACTGCACGAAGCCGTCGCGGTCGGCGTCGGCGGCCGCGATCATGGCCGCGAGGTCGTCGTCGTCGAATCGCTCGCCGGCGGCGGGCCCTGCGGCGGCGTAGAAGAACTTGAGGTCCTCCCGGCTGATGCGGCCGTCCCGGTCCGCGTCAAGCACGTCGAACGCCGGCCTCAGGTTGCCGCCAGCGCCGGAGACGGCGGCGGTGGAGAGGTCGAGCCCCAGGTACTTGCCGGTGGGGCACATGCTCGCCTTCTTCGCCGGGACTCGGGAGACGGGAGGAGGAGAGGGCAGGGGGAAAAGTCGCGAACAGTCTGGACCTCTGGATCGGAACGGAGCTTACTTGCGCTCTGCTTTTTTGCGGAAGGTCGCTGCTAATCGCGGGTTTGTGCTGTTCGCATCTCACGGGAGGCCGCTATTTATAGGAGCGGGGGACGGACTCTCCCGTCATTGAGGACGTTGCCCGTGGACCCGGTCCAAGAACGGTGGGCTCAAGCCCATCGCACTGACGCCGTGGGGCCTGGTGCCTTTTGTGGTGGGACCGCCGAGTCCGGTGCAGCGTGGAGTTGTGGACGAGGTGTCTGGGGCCGGCTGTGGGGAGACGGTGACATGTCAACGCGGCAGGAAATACTTTGATTAATTATTAATTGGTTGGTCTGAGATCTGTGGGAGCTTGCGACGCACGGAGCCTCCTCAGCTTGACGGGCAGCTGGGGTCGCCGTTGGTTGGACCAGGACAAACTGGAAGACGTGTTGGGTGACGTCTTTGCGATCACACTCCGCCGCTCCCGCTGGGCGTCGCTCTCCGGCTGACATCTTCCGTGGCGTCAGCCGGCGATTCCACCGCCCCGCGCGCGCCTGTGCAATTTTCTGAGGCCGTTCCCGTGCGCTGCTGCCACGAGTTTGCAGCTGTAGCTAACACCGAGCACCAGCACGTGGGTATATAAAGAAAAGGAAAGTTGCGCGGCCACAAGGACCCCTGAGGGCTCGTTCGTTTATGACCGTTCGTGGTCAGGAATAGTTATGGGTGGAGATTAGCTATACAAATTATACTAGCATTCTAGGTAGGAATGGTTTCTGAACATCGTTACCTGCTAAACGAACGCAGCCTTAATAAACATATTCACGCCTTAAACATACATATGATATTATATTTAGCCTTTTCCAATTTAGCTAAATTCAAGTTTTTTTTTTCTGAATATGTTCAATGCCTCAACGCGGTTTATGTATAACACAAACAGTGGCGGAGATAGGGATAAAATAAAGGGGGGCTAATCGTGAACATTTTTTTTAGAAAATAGTAAAATTCCGGCCTCTGTGACCGTATACATGCCAAGTCTTACAAGCCAACCGTGAACATGTATGAATAAGGCCCTGTTTAGTTGCACCCCAAAATACCAAATTTTCAAGATTTTTCGTCACATCGAATCTTTGGACGCATGCATGAAGCATTAAATATAAATAAAAAATAAAACTAATTACACAGTTTAGACGAAATCCACGAGACGAATCTTTTAAGTCTAATTTGACTATGATTGGACACTAATTATCAAATAACACCGAAAACGATATAGTAGCGTTTTGTCAAAAATTTTGACATCCAAACTGGCCCTAAAATAAGCAGACATCATAGGAAAGTGCTATATGGAGGGCAGTGACTACATCAGATACATGGGCAAGAATACTAGACTATCAAGTTGGGCCTATGAGAAGCCCAATCGAATGGATAGGGTGACGTACAAAATGAGGCAACAGCTGAGGAACGTGGGACGTCGAAGAATACAGAACCAGTCTCTTATCTCCTCTTCCTCCGAGACTCTACTGTTCATCTTCTTTCTCAAGTTCCTTCCTCTTGTACCCAGATTCCCTCTTCTAGATCCTTCTAGTAACTTCTTCCTAGCACCTTAATTCCCCTCTTTGCTGCCTTCCCCTGATTCTATCTCTTATTGTATCGGATATTATTACCTGTGCTGATTAATTTGGAGTTGGAGTGATCTGAGTTCATCCTCTAGATCGTGTGCTGCTAACAATTGGTATCGGAGACGGTCGATTCTCGGTCTAGCTCCATGGATCCCTCTCAACTCAAGCTTATCCTCGACGAGTTCAACTGGAGGTTCGATGAGATGGAGGCTCGTTGGGACTGGCGCTTCTCGCCTTCGCCGACTAAGGTGCAGCGGGATGCCGCTGAGGACCTCCATGTCTGCGCCCTTGAGTAGATCGATGCCGAGGTGGTCCCGGACAACTGCGGTGGGCTGTTCAAGCAGCCCGCCCATGACCCGGAGGAGCGCAACCTCGACCTCTCCGCCCAGATCCACAACACGCACGGCCTCACCTCCAACGTCCCCGTCGCGCTGCTCGACGTCATCCATGAGCCTGCTCCCGTGCTCGACGCCACCTCCACCGACTCCGACGTCGCATTCGACTCCGAGCTCTCTAGCAGTGACGGCGAGGCTGCCTCCACCGACGAGCCCAACCCTGGCCCTGTGGCGGTCCAAGCCATGCTCGACGCCGCAGAGAGTCCTCACCGCCTAGCCACCACGCTCGACGACATCGTCGACCTCGACCGCCTCAGACTCCTTCCAGATGTGCTCCTCCGTGACATCGTCTCTCGCCTCCCCATCAAGGATGCCACGTGCACAGCGGTGCTTTCCCACCGTTGGAGGCCTCTCTGCACCTCCCCATCCATGTCGCTGGTACAAATGGAGGCGCAACCCTTCTTCTTTATCGCACGCACCAAGCAGGAGCAACGCCCCATCATCCGCGCCGAGGGGATGGGCGCTAGCGGCCGCGTCTTCATCGGCGTGAACATACAGCGGCTCCACGACGACTTCACGCCCAATGACCTCGGCCTTCTCCGCTGCGTCCGCCTCGGCCCATCAAGTGTGTGCTCCGCGCCACCCCGCTCGATGGCTATGACGTCTCCCTCGACGACGACCTAGAGTTCGACATCACCCACTTCGACGCGCCGCTCGATCGAGCCATCGGTCTCGATGGCCAAGCCCCCGCTACGGTTGTCATGCTTCGTGCCGATGCAGTAGGCGCTGCAGGTGGTGGGCTGCTGGCTTGGGTGATGGCTGCGAGGTCAGCGTAGGCCACATGTTCAACGATTTGCTCGGCCGGCAACAGTAGCTTCATCGACGACCCTATCAGCGCGCTCTGGGAAGAGGAGATGCTCCGCTGGGGCGACAACAACCATGGGTTGGCCCGATGTTCTTCATGGCCGAGCTCGAGGTGGGTGTGCTCCGACAGGGAGTGCTTCATCCCCTGGCAGAGCTTTAGGAGTCATGGCCTGCTGTTACCTAGGTTGTTCTTAGTGAACTCGCACAAACATCGCCCTCATGGTGTTCGACACCAGGTCACAACCATGCTGGGTGCGCCCCTGAGTCATGACCACTACACCAGCTCCTTCGTTGATCCTTGCTATGGCGCCGGCGTTCCCTTCCATACCTAAGCTAGCAGAAGCAGCATAAGAGTTTACCTCTATCATCAACTCACGCTCCACTCTTGGGCCTGCTATTGTTGTATTCTAGGACGTTGCAGAGCATAACTAGCCAAGGGATTTCACTGTTAATCTCACCCTTGCATACTCAGTTGATGGTGTTGTTGTTCTGCTCTGTTCTGCAACCATTGCAAGTCATGCTGTTCAGAGGGTGTCTGAGGGAATTCTTGCTTGGAATCTAGTGCAGTTAAGGCAACCATGGCCTCCACCTATGGAGTTTGCATGCTTGGGTAATAGAGTTGAACCATGCTTGTTGTTTGGATTCACCCAAGGTGTCATGGTGCCCAAGCCTCCATGGCCACCACCCCACAACAAAGGATTATGGGTTCAGTTATCTATGATTTTTGTGCTTAGTTGTTCAGTGCCCAAGTGTAGGGTCACATTCTTGCATTGTGTGAGCTGTCAAGAGTGTTGGAAACATTGTCTTCAGTTACTTATAAATGTAGTGCCGTTGTTTCCTCGGAAGCTTTGGGGGCACAATAGGATTTCTTTTGGACCTCATCATTAATTGCAAAACCATGCTGCTACTTAGTGTTGATACCTTGTCTTGGCACAATGGCACATCCACTGGACTTGAGAGGGGCTTGACATATGGGTCCGAACTCTATAATTCAAGAACATCAAGAGGACACTACAAAAAACAATGGCAGCCTATATTATTATATGTTATGCATCTCGTGATCATACACACAAATGGTTGGCTTACATTTGGTCTTGTGTTCTAGCTTATTTGCGACGGCAAGGAGTATTGGCAATTGAAACAAGATTGGTTCCAACATTGTTTGGCTTTTGATTCTAGCTTGCCAGAGGTGCTGAATGTGGTAGAACCGCCTAAAATAACACACCTTCGGAGACGCTTGTCTTCCACTAGATACTAAGCACCCCGAAAGTAAGCTACACCAGGTGGTTCCGTTGAGCACACCCCAAGGGAAAACTCAAACAATTCATGTTTTTCATCTAAAATCCAATAATGAGAATGAGTTTACAATACTTAGTCCATTTCATACAACCAGAGTTCTTGGAAATTATTTATTACAATACCAGAGTTCAGAGTGTGATAATTAAACAGCGGAATGAAAATAAGCATCTAGCGGAAACGATACAAGGATTCGTCTGTGCCTACTAGAAGAATCCTCCACACAAGAGCTACTCCTAAAGCTGCACCTGTAATAGGCATAAAATAAACCCTAAGTACACAATGTACTCACAAGACTTACCCGACTAGTGGGAATAGTTTCCCGACTCTCAAGGATATGATAGGCAATATGGGTTGGCAGTCATGATTACTTCATTAGCTAACCATTCTAGGTAAGCACCTGTTCTACTTTCAAGCAAGGGTTGAGCCATCAGAACCATTTTACTATCTTTCATCTTCCAGTTCTTACTATAGTGCTAGACCATAGCCAAGTTGTACCGTATCTGTGGCAAAACCGCCTGAAATAACGCACTTACGGAGGCGCTTGTCTTCCACTAGACACTAAGCACCCCGAGAGCGAGCTACATTGAGCGGATTCCATCGAACACACCCCAAGGGAGAGCTCAAATAATCTATATTTTTTCCTCAGGATCCAATAATGAGGATGAGTTTATATTACTTAGTCCATTTCATACATCCAGAGTTCTTAGAAATACATTATTACAGGACCAAATTCAGAGTGCAGAATTAAACAACGGAATGAAAATAAACATCTATCGATAATATACAAGGATTCATCTGTGCCCACCAAAAGAATCCTTCATACAATGGCTACTCCTCAAGCTGCACCTACAACAGGGGCAAATAAACCTAGAGTACACAATGTAATCGCAAGACTTATCCGACTAGTGGGAATAATTTCCCGACTCTAAGGGATATGATAAGTTTTATGGTTTGTTGGGTTTCCTTTTTCCGAAAAGCAATACTAATAGTGAATCCTTATGTATGTTTATTATTAGCAGCCATGATTAGTTCATTATCTAACCATTCTATGTAAGCACCTGTTCTACTTTCAAGCAGGAGTTGAGCAAACAGTTACATTTCACCACCTTTCATTTTTTAGTTCTTACTACGGTGCTAGACTGTAGACAGGCTGTACCAGATCATCGGCGATTCGCAAATCAATGTGCCCAGCTAGGTACCCCAAAACACACGCCCCGCTTATACCCTAGGCACAAGTAGGACCAACCCACCACTCTCCTATCACGGGGTCTAGGTCCCCATCCAAACTTGGACTTCAAGCCCCCACTCCTGAGTCCCAGACTCAGTGCGGTGCTTAGACCTCCACCATCCCCGTCTCCAATTAGTCGGTCCAAAAAGAGCTAGAACTCATGACAAGAGAGCAACAAGCCTTCCCTACGCCCATACATAAGTATGTGTTCAGGATAATAAGTCTATGACTTGCCTAGAACCCAATGCAACAGCCGGTCCTTAATCGACATAGACAGGGAAATAGTGTAACCAAGCTATGCCTCATTGGTCGTAGGTGAAACATCCTCAATTTTCCACGAGGGGAAAATCCACAGAATGAATTATAATATGATGAAACCAATAGTTTATTCCATCATATTATCTTATATTAGTCGATATCACAGTCATACATCGTAAGATTACAAGAATGCAAGATATTACATCACTGGAGAACACACCTATTACAGAGTTAATCTATCGGAAGACTGTCGAGTGAAGGCTCCTCCTTCACGGGTCATCATCAGAGTTGGCGTAGTGCAGCGTATATTCCATCTCCGAACCAAACTTGAGCGTAGGCACGAGACCTCCTAATCCTTCTAAAGTCAGCATCTCTGAGAAGCAGGAAGATCTGCTCACCGCCAAAAGTGTGCAGGCCATGGTCAGCACCAATGAGCTTTAGTGGAAAATATAAAACAAGGGGATCTGGCGATCCTAACATTTGGCTGTGGTTTGCATCCTTAGCGCATGAGAAGCAAGTAACAGTAGTAATGTAATAATAATATCTAGTTTTTAACACATTCCCAGCCACACACATCCACATCCATCCATATCCATCCACCATCCCATCCCAACCATAACCACACCACCATCACCTCATCTCATCTCACACACTCAGGACGACAGGCCGACTCCCTCTCGGCACTTGTCTCAACGGCCCGCAGCCCCCGGCTCATGGCCGGAAAATACCCCAAACCCTGGAGGGAGGAAGGAAGGACTCATCTCCTATCTAGTTTAAGCGAAACCCAGGAAAGGTCCATAGCCGACAAGTCGGCATATGTATTGATCGATCAACCATACACTCCGCAGAGGTTTTACATACCCACAAGATAGACATCCTCGATGGTGCCCCGTCTAGGCAGATTCCGGCCGCTTGCTAGCCTAGAACGATGCCACCCTACCTCTCAGCCCTGGTACATCCCAAGTCTAGTCTGGGATGGCTGATACTGTGAGTCGTAGATAGAGCCGGGGCCCTCCGGGTGTCAAGAGCCAGGTCCACAAGGCCTCCTAAAGTCTCAGAAGGGTGTGGGGGCAACCGCGCACCCCGTACCTCCTTACACACGTTCGCCTAGCAGAGTGGCATTGTTCTACCAAGTAGTCCGATCGTCCCGCACCATATAGGGCGAGTGGGATGTAAAGGATTCCCGGTGAGTCTGAGTACTAGTAAGTCCTTAGGGATTGACCAAGCCAGAATGTCTCCATCAGGGTTTCCATTTTACGTGCCACCACAGCACCTCTACCCCGGGCTCCACCTCTCCGAGGTTCACACCCAAGGACACCTCCAATTACCATTTACCCGCCACAGGTATTCCACATCCAAGTGCCCAGGTAGCACCACATGGCAAGACTCGCCCTAGGCTTGTCGTTATTCTAGCTTGGTCGACACAACCCTCACTCTCCATGCACCCAAGGCACACACGCAGCACGCTCTCACACCACCTAGTCCGGCACCCATAGCCAAACCATTCCCAGGGGGTTCACCACCAGCATCATATCCCCAATATAATGCGAAGTGGAGTTAATAATAAGTGTAGTGGTGTAATATGCAAGCAAGCAGGCAAGTAAGCATGTATAAGTGAGCGAATGTGCAAAGCAGGGTGACGTGGTAGAGTGGGTTGCATCAGGGTAATAATGGCTCAGGTAGTAGCATGCATCAAAGTACTAGCAAAGGAATAATTATAAAGCGCTAGCAGTTCTAGATATTATGCAATGTCTAATAGGATTCTCTAAAAGAGGGTGCTGCCATGACACCTGCGATGTAGAGGTAGTTGTGGTACAGTTCTCCATTCATTGGTGTTCTATTAGCGGGCTCACCTCCTCCTGCGTTGACTCCATTCCGCAGCCCTTATCGTCGTCCACGTTCTCTTGGTCCGATCGTCAGCTACTCCGCGAAGCGACACGCAAGGCAAGAGAGCACTCAACACTCAAAAAGACGACAAGACATAGGAAAATCCAATAACACCAATGACACACTAAAGGATTCATAGCTTAGCCCTCTCGGCGGTTGTCCGATTTCCTCGGGCCAAGAATCACAAGTGGTGGTTTGCTAAGCACAAGCTTAAGTCATGGCCAAGCCGGTATGGCTTTACGATAAACGGTTTATGCCAAAGCTTACCCAGAGCAAACACCACGGCTCACGATCTTTCGATCCCGTGTCATTGACTTGACGGGGATTGGAAGTCGAGCCCCAAGAAAGAAGAACGATGGGGTTCAGCTCTTATAGCCTTATCCCGCAAGTCTCAATTGGACCCGGGTAGCAACAAGAACGATAACACTATTGTGACTTGGCTCCAATGTACTTCGGCTCACCCGCTACGGTAGAAAGCGGTAGCGCAAAGAGATTGGACATCAACGGGTTCTCTCCATCCTCATGACATAATAACGTCGGGAGCCGAGAAGAGAGTTGCTCAGCACAATAAAGGAAGTGGGGTTAGCTATGCACATCCATGTCATGTTCTCAGACACATCTTTGGGAGAGATGGTTCTAGACGGCCGATCGGGTCGACACACATGGGTCCGAGGTACGACATAGACTATAGCTTCGCTAACTAAAAAGAGATAGTCCGGTCTTTGATCCAATGGCCATGGACAAGGCGGGATTGAACAGAGCGGGGTAATAGGGCAATAACAGCATAAAACGGAGGTCTACTCCTTCCGGCACACATGCCACGACAGAAGACTGGGCATCGGAAGGAGCGACAAACACCAAGTGCGCAGACCACTCGTAGGGTACCCGACCTGGGTGCACTGGCACTAAGATACCTCTCAGATTCGAAGCGGTGCGGTTGTCACCGCAAGAATCGGAGAAACATGATGGTCAAACGGGGTACAAGCATACAAGGTCTTGAGCACTAAAAGCGAAGGGGAGGCGTAGCTCCATGGTCATGGCGAGATGAACTTATGGCCACAAGCTATGCCAACTAGTTGGCATCCATCGTTCCACGATTGTTTACTCCCAGGTTATCTCCCACAGAACTCGATCACGAAGGGCTCAAAATGTGCGGGTAATATCCGCATCGATATCGCCATCGATATTGAATCCATCATGACCATGTTTAAGGGCCGAATGCAGGAGCTAACACTCGTGGTACTATGAAGCCAACTAAAAAGCGATGGGTCGAGTTACACTCGGCATCACAGTCATGGCAAGACGGATCCCGCGATCGTAACGTCCGAACGAGGTACGATCCCCCAGCCGGCTCAAAGGCTTGGCACACAGGCAACAACACCAACAATCAGCGATAAGAACCAAACACGACCGAAGACACAACAACTCGACATGACTGAGGAGTAGCACATTCTATAGTTGGGGATAATCAGACCTACACAAGGGCATGGTGAAGATAGATATAGATAGATCAAGATCATGTATTGTAAGTGGACGAACAAGTATAAGAATAAGTAGGAAGGGGCTTTCGTCGGTGGTCGGAGATGTCACCGAGGTGGTCGGTGAGATCACCATCGTGGTCGGAAGGCTGGCCGAGGTGGTCGGAAGGCTAGCCGAGGTGGTCGGAGAGCTTTGCCGACGTGGTCGGAAAGGTTACCAACGTGGTCTTGGCAAAGGTGGTCTCGATATCTCCTCAACGGCACGCACTTGCAAGGCAAGGTGACCGGAATGTCGGAAAGACTCCTCTTGTCATCGGTGCGATGCTAGGGATCACGCAGTTTCTCAACGGCTCGCCCTCATTTTAATGAGGCAGTCAGAATGTCGGGGACAGACTCCATACAATGATGGCAGAAGATGTGGAGTCCCAAGGGCTGTTATAACTTGTCCTGGAGGGTTGTGGCTTCTTCTGGATAGCTACGGCCTGCTGTGGCTAGCTGTGGCTTGCTATGGCTCGCTGTGGCTAGCTACAAGTGGCTATGGCATTGGCTCGCACACATGGCTCAGCGTAGGACTGTGCATGGGCATGCGAACGGCCACGGCGGTGTGGTCCCGAGGCTCACGCGACGTCATGCAGAGGCACGGCCGTGTGTCACCACATGCAAGTGAGTGTGCATAAGCCCACGGCTCGTGGCGTGCGTCCACGAACGACGGGCGAAGCAAGGCTGGGGCTCTAGGTCCATGTGTGGGGGTTAGGCAAGTCCATGGCACACCTATACGCCTCCCAAGCGGAAAAGCAAGGGTTACGCTAGCATCAGCTACACAGGGGCAGTCTAGGTGTTGCGTACGGTCTCCAGGAGTTTAGTTACGGCCGTGGCTAGGACGTGGCATTCTTGGTGTACTCGAGCTCATGGTGGTCACAAAAGGGTGGGCTAGGCCTCACATGAGCGTGTAGTGGTGGCCATAGTGCGCTATGGTTGGGCATCCAAGGTCATGGCACGGTGTTTTTCTATGTAACGTAAACAGGCTCATGCTAGTGTCATCCGTGGCATGAGTGCAATGGAATGACACGACGAGTGCGTGTGCATGATGTGTCCAAGGGCGTTGGCATCGTGCGGCTGATGAGGCCCCTGCAAAAAAACATGGCTCGAAGGCCAGACACATGGAGGGGTCATTGGTCTTAGGCTGGCAACATGTAGGGCTTTTAGTCCGGCTTTGGTTTGCAACAGTGGCTCGAAGGCCGGGCAATGGGTGGCCGGAGGGGCGACGGAGTCAGTGAAGGGTGCTTCAAGGCCTGCTGCTTCCCTGCGAAGTGAAGGAACGTGGCACGAAGGCCAGTCTTAGGCACAAACTCCACTACGGTGCAAGGGAAGGCGAAAACTTGGCTTTGGGAGGCTCACCATCATCAGAGGATGGAGGCAGGCCGCCTGGTGCAGGAAGGGTTCAGTGCGGCAGATCGCATCAAGGTAGTGGTGCTTCCGATCGTGGCCGCGATGTCGTGGTGTGGCTGTCCGGGCTTGGTGGATGGAGGTGATGCCGGTGACTCTTGGCTGCGGTTCAGGGCGACGCCGCCGTGGTTGGGGTGCAGGGCGAGGTCGCGTGGTGCAGCTGGTGGCGTGGTCGCAGCACGGCGAGGGGGCTCGGAACGATGCGACGGGGATGACGTGGCCTCCGAGCGACATGGCTTGGCACAGAGGAGAGCTGGGTGAGGCTGTGACGGGGTCACTGCTGCGGCTGTGACTTCCCCGAGCGCGCTGGGCCGTCGTCGCCGTGCAGTTGTGGCAGGGGGGTAAAGCAGAGGAGGTCCGGCTTCCATGGGAACACAAATCACGGCACGAGGGCCGATCTCAGTCAAGGACGACGACAGGGAAAGGGGAAAAATGGGAGCTTTGGTAACGACGCTGCTCACCGGTGAGCATGGAGCGGCATCGAGGAGATGTCGCGGTTGACGCCGAGCCGGAGCGGGGTCGCAACGTGCGGGCTCTGAACGGCGTGGCATGGATGTCGTCGCCGTGGCGATGTCGGTGTGGTGAGGCGCTGCGGTCTCCAGCTTGGCGTTCGGCGAGGACGTGGACGACGTCGCCATGGCGAGGTACCGGCGGCGGCATGGGCTCGAGGTGGAGGAAGGTAGGCACGTGCGCCGTCATCGGCTTGGCAAGACCGAGGTGGTGGCGAGGCCGGCTGTGGTGGGTGGAACGGCACCACGTGGTGCCGGCGGCGGGGTTGCTGAACATGGGGAGGCTTGAGGCGGCTGGGGAAGGGAGAGGGTGCCAGCTGCTGGGGCTTCTTATGCTTGCGGCGCTAGGGCTCCTAGGGGCTCCGTCCATCCTCGACGTCCATGCACGGTCAGAGACACGCGGCGCGCATCAAGCAGCACAGGAGCCAAGGCGCGTGGGGTCACGAGCTTGCGTGCGGTGCGCGTGCAGGGCACGTGCGCGCGGGTCAGAGCGAGCGGCGGCGGCGGCAACTGGGAGCGGCTGCTCTGCCCTAGGGTCGGTGGGGCATGCGGATGCTGGCCAGGATGGGCCAAGGCGGGTTGGTGCGGGGGCGACGCGGGCCGGCTGCGTGGGAGGCCTACGAGCGCCACTGGGCTTATGGCCTTGCTGGGCCGACCGGTTGATGGTTGGGCCACGCGGCCGGGAGAAGAGGCTAGCGCGTGAGCGGGCCGAGGGCGAGCGGGTTGGTAGGGCAGGCTGGGCCGAGGCCGAGGACGAGCGGGCTGGCGCTTTGGGCTACCGCGTCGGTTGGGCCAAGAAGGCCGCGCGCGCGCGAGCGGGCCAGAAGCAGGGTGGGCTGGTTCAGTTATTTGGGTCAGGTGCCCCTTTTCTTTTCTAATTTCTTGCTACATTATATTTGCTTCCAAAAGCTCCTAAATTGGTATACATGGGTTACCAACATGTACAACTCCTAGTGGGTCCTCTAGGGGTTATCTATGGGTTAGTGGGGTCCATGTCGAGGGTCGGCAATTTGCAGGCATTGATTTACAAGGAAGATTGATTGGCTTAATGAGTTTGGTTAAGGGATTCGAATGAGGTTCAAAAGCAAGATGGTGAATTGAGAGAGAGGAAAAAAGGATTCTTAAGATATTCTAGAAGGGATCAACAGGATTTGCTACGGACTTGTGCACTCCAACACAAAATACTAAACCAACGAAAGAACTCCGGCAAACTCCTACAAGTAATTCTATATGTATGCAACAATTTATTTATAAATTGTTCCTTAGTTTGACCTAGCATCTACATGTTTCACATATTGCAGGAAAATTTTTAAAAAGTTCATATTTTTGGCTTCTCCAAAAACCCGGGTTGTTACAGTCCACCCTCCTTACAGGAATCTTGCCCTCGAGATTAAGGGGTTGGTCGGTCAGTGAAGAGGCAGGGTGTTGCTTCTTGATCGGGTAGTTGTTCCATAGAACCTTGCAAAAGGAATTGTCGTCCTTTTGTTTTCTTCGATAACTCAATCCAAATTTGTACGGGGTGTCCAAAGATCTCTAGAGGTTTTGTCTAGTCATATGGCGGTCTTGGTTCATAACCTGCTAGGTTAGCCAGGGTCCTAGAGTCACATGTAGATAAAATAGCTTCTATATCCTACACTCAGATAATAAATGTCGCAAGAAACTCAACAACATAAGATCCAGGCAATCAGGCAGCATTACAACTCCTATATGCATAGTGTTGACTTGAGGTGACTCCTAAGCCTTTGAGTCTCACACATCTATCATTCTAACGTGGGCAATAACAAGGGAATCATTTCCTAGTGGTCAACTTTTCAGATCGGGGATAGTCAGTTAGTAGTAGAACTCAAGGTAGAGACGGGGAATCAAGTGTTAGTAGCTATGACTCCACTACAGATTGAATGTTTGGCTTCTAAACTAGTGTTTGGTACTAAAGGTCTCGTCCTAAGGTCAAGTATGGCTCTGATACCAACTGAAACATCCTCAATTTTCCGCGAGGGGAAAATCCACAGAATGAACTATAATATGATGAAACCAATAGTTTATTCCATCATATTATCTTATATCAGTCGATATCATAGTCATACATCGTAAGATTATAAGAATGCAAGATATTACATCACTGGAGAACACACCTATTACAGAGTTAATCTAACAGAAGACTGTCGAGTGAAGGCTCCTCCTTCACGGGTCATCATCAGAGTTGGCGTAGTGCAGCGTACATTCCATCTCCAAACCAAACTTGAGCGTAGGCACAAGACCTCCTAATCCTTCTAAAGTCAGCATCTCTGAGAAGCAGGAAGATCTGCACACCGCCAGAAGTGTGCAGGCCATGGTTAGCACCGATGAGCTTTAGTGGAAAAGATAAAACAAGGGGATCTGGCGATCCTAACATTTGGATGTGGTTTGCATCCTTAGCGCATGAGAAGCAAGTAACAGTAGTAATGTAATAATAATATCCAGTTTTTAACACATTCCTGGCCACACACATCCACATCCATCCATATCCATCCACCATCCCATCCCAACCATAACCACACCACCATCACCTCATCTCATCTCACACACTCAGGTCGATAGGCCGACTCCCTCTCGGCACTTGTCTCAACGGCCCGCAGCCCCCGGCTCATGGCCAGAAAATACCCCAAACCCTGGAGGGAGGAAGGAAGGACTCATCTCTTATCTAGTTTAAGCGAAACCCAGGAAAGGTCCATAGCCAACAAGTCGGCATATGTATCGATCGATCAACCATACACTCTGCAGAGGTTTTACATACCCACAAGATAGCCATCCTCGATGGTGCCCCATCTAGGTAGATTCTGGCCACTTGCTAGCCTAGAACGATGCCACCCTACCTCTCAGCCCTGGTACATCCCAAGTCTAGTCTGGGATGGCTGATACTGTGAGTCGTAGACAGAGCCGGGGCCCTCCGGGTGTCAAGAGCTAGGTCCACAAGGCCTCCTAAAGTCTCGGAAGGGTGTGGGGGCAACCGCGCACCCCGTACCTCCTTGCACATGTTCGCCTAGCAGTAGTGGCATTGTTCTACCAAGTAGTCCGACCATCCCGCACCATATAGGGCGAGTGGGATGTAAAGGATTCCCGGTGAGTCTGAGTACTAGTAAGTCCTTAGGGATTGACCAAGCCAGAATGTCTCCATCAGGGTTTCCATTTTACGTGCCACCATAGCACCTCTACCCCGGGCTCCACCTCTCCGAGGTTCACACCCAAGGACACCTCCAATTACCATTTACCCGCCACAGGTATTCCACATCCAAGTGCCCAGGTAGCACCACATGGCAAGACTCGCCCCAGGCTTGTCGTTATTCCAGCTCGGTCAACACAACCCTCACTCTCTACGCACCCAAGGCACACACGCAGCACGCTCTCACACCACCTAGTCCGGCACCCATAGCCAAACCATTCCCAGGGGGTTCACCACCAGCATCATATCCCCGATATAATGCGAAGTGGAGTTAATAATAAGTGTAGTGGTGTAATATGCAAGCAAGCAGGCAAGTAAGCATATATAACCGAGCGAATGCTCAAAGCAGGGTGACGTGGTAGAGTGGGTTGCATCAGGGTAATAATGGCTCAGGTAGTAGCATGCATCAAAGTACTAGCAAAGGAATAATTATAAAGCGCTAGCAGTTCTAGATATTATGCAATGTCTAATAGGATTCTCTGAAAGAGGGTGCTGCCATGACACCTGTGATGTAGAGGTAGTTGTGGTACAGTTCTCCATTCATTGGTGTTCTATTAGCAGGGTCACCTCCTCCTGCGTTGACTCCATTCCACAGCCCTTGTCGTCATCCACGTTCTCTTGGTCCGATCATCAGCTACTCCGTGAAGCGACACGCAAGGCAAGAGAGCACTCAACACTCAAAAAGACGACAAGATGCAGGAAAATCCAATAACACCAACGGCACACTAAAGGATTCATAGCTTATCCCTCTCGGCGGTTGTCCGATTTCCTCAGGCCAAGAATCACAAGTGGTGGTTTGCTAAGCACAAGCTTAAGTCATGGCCAAGCCAGTATGGCTTTACGATAAACGGTTTAAGCCAGAGCTTACCCAGAGCAAACACCACGGCTCACGATCTTTCGATCCCGTGTCATTGACTTGACGGGGATTGGAAGTCAAGCCCCAAGAAAGAAGAACAACGGGGTTCAGCTCTTATAGCCTTATCCCGCAAGTCTCAATTGGACACGAGTAGCAACAAGAACGATAACACTATTGTGACTTGGCTCCAATGTACTTCGGCTCGCCCGCTACGGTAGAAAGCGGTAGCGCAAAGAGATTGGACATCAACGGGTTCTCTCGATCCTCACGACATAATAACATCGGTAGCCAAGAAGAGAGTTGCTCAGCACAACAAAGGAAGTGGGGTTAGCTATGCACATCCATGTCATGTTCTCAGACACATCTTTGGGAGAGATGGTTCTAGACGGCCGATCGGGTCGACACACACGCGTTCGAGGTACGACATAGACTATAGCTTCGCTAACTAAAAAGAGATAGTCCGGTCTTTGATCCAATCGCCATGGACAAGGCAGGATCGAACAGAGCGGGCTAATAGGGCAATAACAGCATAAAACGGAGGTCTACTCCTTCCGGCACACACGCCACAACAGAAGATAGGGCATCAGAAGGAGCGACAAACACCAAGTGTGCAGACCACTCATAGGGTACTCGACCTGGGTGCACTGGCACTAAGATACCTCTCGGATTCAAAGCGGTGCGGTTGTCACCGCGAGAATCGGAGAAACATGATGGTCAAACGAGGTACAAGCATACAAGGTCTTGAGCACTAAAAGCGAAGGGGAGGCGTAGCTCCATGGTCATGGCGAGGTGAACTCACGGCCACAAGCTATGCCAACGAGTTGGCATCCATCGTTCCACGATTGTTTACTCCTAGGTTATCTCCCATAGAACTCGGTCACGAAGGGCTCAAAATGTGCGGGTAATATCCGCATCAATATCGCCATCGATATTGAATCCATCACGACCATGTTCAAGGGCCAAAGGCAGGAGCTAACACTCGTGGTACTATGAAGCCAACTAAAAAGCGATGGGTTGAGTTACACTCGGCATCACAGTCATGGCGAGACGGATCCTGTGATCATAACGTCCGAACGAGGTACGATCCCTCAGCCGGCTCGAAGGCTCAGCACACAGGCAACAACACCAACAATCAGCGATAAGAACCAAACACGACCGAAGACACAACAACTCGGCACGACTGAGGAGTAGCACATTCTATAGTTGGGGATAGGCAGACCTGCACAAGGGCATGGTGAAGATAGATATAGATAGATCAAGATCATGTATTGTAAGTGGACGAACAAGTATAAGAATAAGCAGGAAGGGGCTTTCGTCGGTGGTCGGAGATGTCACCGAGGTGGTCGGTGAGATCACCGTCGTGGTCGGAAGGCTGGTTGAGGTGGTCGGAAGGCTGGCCGAGGTGGTCGGAGAGCTTTGCCGACGTGGTCGGAAAGGTTACCAACGTGGTCTTGGCAAAGGTGGTCTCGATATCTCCTCAACGGCACGCACTTGCAAGGCAAGGCGACCAAAATGTCAGAAAGACTCCTCTTGTCATCGGTGCGATGCTAGGGATCACGTAGTTTCAGAAAGACTCCTCTTGTCATCGGTGCAATGCTAGGGATCACGTAGTTTCTCAACGGCTCGCCCTCGTTTTAACAAGGCAGTCGGAATGTCGGGGACGGACTCCATACAACGACGGCAGAAGATGTGGAGTCCCAAGGGCTGTTATAATTTGTCCCGGAGGGTTGTGGCTTCTTCTGGACAGCTATGGCCTGCTGTGGCTAGCTATGGCTTGCTATGGCTCGCTGTGGCTGGCTACAAGTGGCTATGGCGTTGGCTCACACACGTGGCCAGCGTTGGACTGTGCATGGGCATGCGAATGGCCGCGGCGGTGTGGTCTCGAGGCTCACGCGACATCATGCAGAGGCACGGCCATGCGTCACCACATGCAAGTGAGTGTGCATAAGCCCATGGCTCATGGCGTGCGTCCACGAACGACGGGCGAAGCAAGGCTGGGGCTCTAGGTCCGTGTGTGGGGGTTATGCAAGTCCATTGCACACCTATACGCCTCCCAAGCAGAAAAGCGAGGGTTACGCTAGCATCAGCTACACAGGGGCGGTCTAGGTGTTGCGTACGGTCTCCAGGAGTTTGGTCACGGCCGTGGCTAGGACGTGGCGTTCTCGGTGTACTCGAGCTCATGGTGGTCACAAAAGGGCAGGCTAGGCCTCACACGAGCGTGTAGTGGTGGCCACAGTGCGCTATGGTTGGGCATCCAAGGTCATGGCATGGTGTTTTTCTATGTAACGTAAACAGGCTCATGCTAGTGTCATCCGAGGCGTGAGTGCAACAGAATGACATGACGAGTGCGTGTGCATGATGTGTCCAAGGGCGTTGGCATTGTGCGGCTGACAAGGCCCCTGTAGAAAAACATGGCTCGAAGGCCGGACACATGGAGGGGTCATCGGTCTTAGGCTAGCAACATGTAGGGCTTTTAGTCCGGCTTTGGTTTGCAACAGCGGCTCGAAGGCCAGGCAGTGGGTGGCCGGAGGGGCGACGGAGTTAGTGAAGGGTGCTTCAAGGCCTGCTGCTTCCCTGCAAAGTGAAGGAACGTGGCACGAAGGCCAGTCTTAGGCACAAACTCCACTACGGTGCAAGGGAAGGCGAAAACTTGGCTTTGGGAGGCTCACCGTCATCAGAGGATGGAGGCAGGCCACCTAGTGCAGGAAGGGTTCGGTGCGGCAGATCGCATCAAGGTAGTGGCGCTTCTGATCATGGCCACGACATCGTGGTGTTGCTGTCTAGGCTTGGTGGATGGAGGTGGCACCGGTGACTCTTGGCTGCGGTTTAGGGCGACGCCGCCGTGGTCGGGGTGCAGGGCGAGGTCACGTGGTACGGCTGGTGGCGTGGTCGCAGCACGGCGAGGGGGCTCGGAACGACTCGACGGGGACGACGTGGCCTCTGAGCGACGTGGCTTGGCGTAGAGGAGAGCTGGGTGAGGCTGTGACAGGGTCGCTGCTGTGGCTGTGACTTCCCCGAGCGTGCTGGGCCGTCGTCGCCGTGCAGTTGCGGTAGGGGGGTGAAGCAGAGGAGGTCCGGCTTCCATGGGAACACAAATCACGGCACGAGGGCCGATCTCAGTCAAGGACGACGACAGGGAAAGGGGAAAAAATGGGAGCTTTGGCAACGACGCTGCTCACCGGTGAGCACGGAGCAGCATCGAGGAGATGTCGCGGTTGACGCTGAGCCGGAGCGGGGTCACGATGTACGGGCTCCGAATGGCGTGGCATGGATGTCGTCGCCGTGGCGATGTCGGTGTGGTGAGGCGCTGTGGTCTCCAGCTTGGCGTTCGGCGAGGACGTGGACGACATTGCTGTGGCGAGGTACCGGCGGTGGCGCGGGCTTGAGGTGGAGGAAGGTAGGCGCGTGCACCATCATTGGCTTGGCGAGGCCGACTGTGGTGGGTGGAACGGCACCGCATGGTGCCGGCGGTGGGGTTGCTGAACATGGGGAGGCTTGAGGTGGCTGGGGAAGGGAGAGGGTGCCGGCTGCTGGGGCTTCTTATGCTCGTGGCGCTAGGGCTCCCAGGGGCTCCGTCCATGCACGGTCAGAGACACACGGCGCGCATCAAGCGGTGCGGGAGCCAAGGCACGTGGGGTCATGAGCTTGCGTGCGGTGCGCGTGCAGGGCGTGTGCGCGCGGGTCAGAGCGAGCGGCGGCGGCGGTGACTGGGAGCGGCTGCTCTGCCCTAGGGTCGGTGGGGCGTGTGGATGCTGGCCATGATGGGCCAAGGCGGTTTGGTGCGGGGGCGACGCGGGCCGACTGCGTGGGAGGCCTGCGAGCGCCACTAGGCTTATGGCCTTGCTGGGCCGGCCGGTTGATGGTCGGGCCATGCAGCCGGGAGAAGAGGCTGGCGCGCGAGCGGGCCGAGGGTGAGTGGGTTGGTGGGGCAGGCTAGGCTGAGGCCGAGGATGAGCGGGCTGGCGCTTTGGGCTACCTCGCCTGTCAGGCCAAGTAGGCTACGCGCGCGTGAGCGGGCCAGAAGCAGGGTGGGCTGGTTCGGTTATTTGGGCCAGGTGCCCCTTTTCTTTTCTAATTTCTTGCTACATTATATTTGCTTCCAAAAGCTCCTAAATTGGTATACATGGGTTACCAACATGTACAGCTCCTAGTGGGTCCTCTAGGGGTTATCTATGGGTTAGTGGGGTCCATGTCGAGGGTCGGCAATTTGCAGGCATTGATTTACAAGGAAGGTCGATTGGCTTAATGAGTTTGGTTAAGGGATTCGAATGAGGTTCAAAAGCAAGATGGTGAATTGAGAGAGAGGAAAAAAGGATTCTTAAGATATTCTAGAAGGGATCAATAGGATTTGCTACGGACTTGTGCACTCGAACACAAAATACTAAACCAACAAAAGAACTCCGGCAAACTCCTACAAGTAATTCTATATGTATGCAACAATTTATTTATAAATTGTTCCTTAGTTTGACCTAGCATCTACATGCTTCACATATTGCAGGAAAATTTTTAAAAAGTTTGTATTTTTGGCTTCTCCAAAAACCCGGGTTGTTACAGTAGGACATAATCTCTTACATCCACCAATACCCAAACCATATCCCTGTTCGGTCTCCATTTTCCTTTCCAACATTTTTTTCATGAGTGATAATAATAATCACCTATTGTGAGTAACAGCAGGTTACTCATGCTACCGAAATCCTGAGCATAGCAGCTACTCGACTTATACTAGTAGAACTCATAGGTAAGTATTTCTATGCATGTAGTTGTAACACCCTCGGTGTTACACTATACAGTCTTTTGCTAAAACACTATATGAGCATCATACTTATGTGTAAATATGTGTAATATAGGGTGTAAAGCAATACACGTAACTTGAAACGTT
This sequence comes from Miscanthus floridulus, assembly GCF_019320115.1. Classification (NCBI taxonomy): domain Eukaryota; kingdom Viridiplantae; phylum Streptophyta; class Magnoliopsida; order Poales; family Poaceae; genus Miscanthus; species Miscanthus floridulus. The sequence goes on along the minus strand of NC_089581.1, from coordinate 148,641,496 downwards.
CATTGAAAACGTGAAACGAATGTTATATTTCATGTCGCGTTTTATCACATAGGGTTCTAAACTAATTTTTATTGAGCAAGAATACTATAGAACGCGCATGCGGGACTTTAATAAAGTTTGTAGTACAAACTTCATTGGTGACGGTGAAATACCTGCGGTCGAGAATGGGATTCGCTAGCTAGCTTACATAATAGCTTGGAAATCGTATTCGACGTGAAACTGATCAAGACATGGTCAAGTTTCTTAAGTTAGAAAGCGGGTTGACGAGGCTACATTTGGGAATTTTTATAGGAGAATCGGTTTAAGTAGTGGCATGATTTTAGGGTTTGTTTTAGTAGCTTGACATGCCATCTCGAGTGCTAAATAGGTGGTGTAGCAACTGGATCACTGAGTCGGATGATTGGGGCGCTTTAAAAATCATGCAAGGCATGTTCTCGACTAGCTTCTGTGTCTGGGCGCGATCACCGTGCTATGCACTCGGCGCTACGGTGCCAGCCATGGACGTGCATGCGCTCGCACGCCGCACGCGTGTCACCACGCTGATCGGTCCTGCCCCTAGCGCTATGTTGCTGGTCACTGTCCACCGCACCACCGTTGCCATGCCACGGACACGCGAATCACGCATGCGCATGCCATGCCGGGCGACCTGGCCGCTCGGCCACCACCGCCGTCATCGTGGACCCACTGCCCTGGCTCGGCCACTGCCATCGCTTCACCATGTCGCTGACCCCGTGCGTCGCGTCACTGCGCTGCTGCTAGCCGTGGCTACTTGTGTGAAGTCACCCGCGTGCACTCTGCCACTATCATCCCATCCACCTACCGCTCTACCACCTCGTGCTCGCCTGTGCGGTGCTGTGCGCACGTGGCCACACTTGGCCCTGCCCGCACATCGCCTTGCCGCACATGGGCTTGCTCCATCAGCCTTACCATCACATCGGCGCTCGATGATGCTGCGCTGCTGCCTCCTTAGACCAGCACCATCCACTACGGCACGCAGGGCTGAGCCACCGTCGTTGGTTTGCGGTTTATGGCCGTGCGGCCCACCGTCCTATGCGTGTTGGCCATTTCCCCATCGCCCTGTAGCCATACGCGATTGTGCACCGAATTGACAGCCACGTCCCGCCACAGCATCGACGCGCCAAGCCACGCTTGTCTTCCCCTATTCCTCTGTCGCCGTGGTCACCAGACCCGCTCCTCCCAATTTGGGTCAATGGAGGCACCTCAGTCCAATTAATTTTGCCTGTGGCTCCTTCGTGTAGCCAGCCAACCACCCAACCCCAGCTTGTAGTGAGCCTTGCTGTGCCATGCTCCAATTTGGAGCTTCCTTCCCGCCGGGTCAATAAGACCGTGTCGGTATGCGTCGATGGCAAGACCCTCTCTAGAGCTACTCGCGTTCAACTTGTGGCACCGCTAACTTTGCCTCCACCTGCTCGTCACCCTACGCACCCTTGCCAATCACTACCACCGCCTAGCCTCCCCTAATGTAGCTTTGCCACCATCGTGCGCCACTGCACCGTCCGTGCGCACGTGACCAGCTTGACTCGGGCCGCCTCCGGTCAAACCACCACCTCGATTGGTTCCTTGGTGAGTGTCTGGAGCTCACTAGCTACCCTATTTACCTTGGCACTGTTGTAACTCATCGGAACGTCGCCGTTTTCAGTGCAGGAGCTCCGCCACTGTGGTACGGCCTTGCTGCGGTGTCCTAGCTCGTGCTTCCTTCGTCTAGTCCTTCGTGTTCATGCCTAGGTAGGTATGGGCTCCGTAGATAGGGCGGGGAAGGGCTGGCCTGGCTGGCGTAACCACCCGGTGCCAACGCCGCTGCGCCGGTGCGCGCGCGAGGGCCCTAAGGGTATGGCCATGGTAAAGATGGAAAATGGGAGGGGAGTAAGTGTAAGATAGCAGACTAGTGGAATAGTTCTCTTAGTGCTCGTGCAATTAGCGGGTAGGCCGAGGGTGTTTTCGCAAGATGACCGGCGCGTGCGGGTCCTCCCCGTCGCGGGCCGTCGTCGCGCGGACTGGGCTACGCCCCCGCGTGGGCTGCACCGGTGCGTCGCAGGCGCGCGCACCAAATGGACGTGGGCTGTGCTGCGCTGGAGTGGGCCGTTCCGCTCACTCGCGGGCCTCGCGGTGGAAATTGATTTTTCATTTTCCAGTGAATTAGTAAAGGCTTATTCAATTTAATTTTGAGCTAAACTTTTGATAATTTGTAGTAAATCTTATAGATGTCCAAAAATAGTGAAACAAAATTTGTTAGGTTCACAAAAATGCTATATATCTGTTGTTGTAGTTAGTTTACAGTTAGCTGTGATAATGGTAGATTCATACATTTACTTTAGAAAGCTTAGTATTATTTAACTTTATATTTGTAGGAAATTTTGTGGCAAATTGGTGATAGATTTAGCTATGAAATTTTTACAGTAGGTTCATTAATTTATTATGTACTCCCTATATTTTTTGTAGCCCTAAAGTAGGTTGATAAATAGAGTAGCTATTACTCCCTATTTTATCATATATAGAGTAAATCGGTATTAAGAGAAAGAATGCCGTTAGTTGCCAAGATAATACATGTCATGTTTCATACTTATTAGTGGTAACAATAGGTAACTTAGCACCTTAGTCGTAGATCTAGCTTAGTAGCTTGATAGATGTATTTTTTATTTTAAGAGTTGCCGTTGCCATATTGTTAAATGTTGCATCATCATTTCATGCATGTAGATCACGAGTTGATAGAGTTCATGCCTATGGACGAACAGGACTACGAGGAGGTTATTGAGGAGTACGAAGAGGAGATTCTCATATAGGAGGGAGCTCCAGAGCTGTTTGTTGTTGACTTTGTTGACCCACCGCCTGCCCAAGGCAAGCCTCGGTGTATAACCCCTAGTTTTGAATGATTACTGACTATATATATGATGTGCATTTATGTTACAGGCATTTCATGAAAACTACATGCATAAATATATATACCTATGAGTCCTACTAGTATAGATCGAGTAGTTGCTATGCTCAAGGTATCGGTAGCGTGAGTAACCTGCCGTTACTCACAATAGGTGATAATTATGATCACTCATGATAAAGTGGTGGAAGGGAAAAATGGTGATCGGGTAAGGATATGGTTTGGGTACTGGTGGGTGTAAGAGGTTGTGTCCTGTGGCCAATAGGGCATAGCTTGGTTATATTTTTTCCCTGTTTGTGTCGGTTGAGGACCGGCCGTTGCATAAGTCTCGAGACAAGTCACAGATTTATTATCCTAAGCACATACTTGGGTATGGGCATAGGGAAGACTTGTTGCTCTCTTGTCGTGGGTTTTGGCTCTTTCTGGACCGGCTGATTGGAGACCGGGATGGTGGAGGTCCTTGCACCGCACTATGTCTGGGACTTAGGAGCAGGGGCTTGGAGTCCATGTTTGGACGGGGACCTAGACCTCATGACTGGAGGGTGATAGGTTGGTCCTGCTTGTGCCTGGAGTACAAGCAGAGCGTGTGTTTTTGGGGTACCCAGCTGGGGCATTGATTCACGAATTGTTGGGCAATCCGGTACGGCTTGTTTGGGGTCTAGCACCGTAGTAAGAATTGAAAGATGAAAGGTGATGAAATTGAACTGATTGCTTAACTCTTGCTTAAAAGTAGAATATGTGTTTACATAGAATGGCTAGAGAATAAATTAATCATGGCTGCTAATAATAACATAAATAAGGACTCACTATTAGTGTTGCTTTCTGCAAAAAAGGAAACCAGCAAACCATAAAGCTTATCATAATCCTTGGAGTCAGGAAATTATTCCCACTAGTCGGATAAGTCTTACGAGTATATTGTGTACTTAGGGTTTATTTACCCCTGTTGCAAGTAATGCTTGAGTATCATTGTGTGAAGGATTCTTCTGCTGGGCACAGATGGATCCTTGTTCATTATCCATAGATGTTTGTTTTTAATTCTGTTGTTTAATATTCCGCACTCTGACTTTGGAAATGTAATAATGTAATTTTTAAGAACTCTGGATGTATGAAATGGATTAAGTATTGTAACTCGTTCTCATTATTGGATCCTTGGGAGAAAATGTGGATCTTTTGAGCTCTCCCTTGGGGTGTGCCCGATGGAAACCACCCATTGTAGCTTGCTTACGGGGTGCTTAGTGTCTGGTGGAAGATGAGCGCCTCTGTAAGTGCATTATTTTAGGTGGTTCTACCACAGTGAGTGGACTTGGCACCTAGCTAGGCTCCCCATTCAAGCTCTGGCGCACGCACTTACTCTGAATTGGACCAGACGCTGTGGTTTGCCTTGGCGTAGCTCGGTCGGACCGACGCGACAAAATTCAAGGCGGCGGTTGGGGAGCACGGTGTGGTGCTTGCCACTAAATAGAAGAGGACAAAGGCACCACGGGGAACGGCTGCACATGCAGGCAGAGCAAGGCGACAGGGGCAGTGGCATGGTGCATAGAGGGAACGTGCTATGTTGCCTCAACGGGATGCAGACGCTAGGCAGAGCAGAGGCACATGGGGGTGCCACGAGCCTGCGTGCGCACTGTGCCCGATGTGACGACATGGCGCAGAGGGAGCATGCGCATGTTGGCAACCGAAACTACAACCAAGTGATGCCATTGTGTTTAAGTGGGGACGACGACAACTTGCTGTGGCACGGCGGTGATAGCGCGAGGCAGGCGTCTAGTCGGCAGCGGACCAGCCAGGGCATCGGGCCCGCGATGGCAACCAGACCATGTGGCCAGGCCGAATGGCCCGTAGCAACCCGTCAAGCGCTGCGGTGCACATGTTTGCATGTGCGCGTGCGTGCGTGTGTCGAACGGCCGACATTGCGACACTGAGTGCCGAGGCACGGTGACCGCACCCATTCGCTGACACTGGCCAGAAACATGTGATGCACGCTTTTTAAAGCGTCCCAAAAATCCAATTCGTTGATTCAATCGCCGAACCACCTACGCTATACTTGAGAGGACATGTTAGGCTACTAAAACAAACCCTAAAACCACACCACTCCTTAACCCAAGTACTCTACAAAATTTGTCGAACATAGCTTTGTCAAACCATTTTTCTAACTTACGAAATTGACTAAGTCTTGATCGGATTCGCGCCAATTTCGATTTCCAAGCTATTAGGTATGCTAGCTAGCGAATTCATTTTTCGACCGTAGGTATTTCATCGTCTCTACAAAGTTTGTACTTCTAACTTTATTAAAGTTCTATATATACGTTCTATAGTGTTTTTGTTCAATAAAAAATTCGTGAACATCGTACTTGATAATTTCATAAGTCACGAACAACCTTCGTTATGCATTTCCGTTGGTCGTTTTAAGTTACAGAAATTAATCTACACTCTATATTGCATGCATTAACACATCAACATGATGCTCATGCAGTGTTTTCATAAACGATTTACAGTGTAACACCGAGGGTGTTTCAAATCTACCCCCCATAAATAAAATCTCATTCCGAGATTTCTTCTGCCTAGTGTGGGAAAAGAGATAAGGAATACATTTCAATGCAAACAACTACCTCGATGAAGCAGAAATAAGGTGGGGGTAATGCTTCAAAATATAACTTTCTTGCTCCCACGTTGCTTCATCCTTCAAGTGATTTTGCCACTGAACTTTGTAGAACTTCACCACATTGTTCCTAGTCACTCTTTTTTCTCATCTAAGATTTTGACAGGATGCTCAATATACGTTAAGTCAGACTAGAGGGGAAGTCCTTCCATTTTCATAGATTCATCAGGGACCCGCAAACATTTCTTCAACTGAGATACGTGAAACACATTGTGTACCGCTGATAAAATATCTGGAAGCTGGAGACGATAAGCAACCGAGCCACACTGCTCCAAAACCATGTAAGGGCCCACATATCGAGGGGCTAGCTTGCCACAGACGCCAAACCAATGCACTCCTCTCATAGGAGACACCTTGAGGAACACATGATCCCCAACTACAAACTACAAAGGCCTTCTTCGCTTATTCGCATAAGCTTTCTATCGGCTCTGAGCTGCCTTCAAATAACTCTGAATAATACTGACTTGCTCTCAAGCTTCTTTGATGAAATTAGGCCCAAAATATCCAGTCTCCCACTTCAACCTAGTTAAGTGGTGTTCTATATTTCTTTCCATATAGAGCTTCAAAGGGTGTTATACGAATGCTTTCCTGATAGCTATTGTTGTAAGAAAACTCAGCTAAGTTCAAGCATTCATCCCACTTCTCAGGAAAAGAAATGGCACAAGCTCTCAACATATCCTCAAGTACTTGGTTTACCCTTTCTATTTGGCCATCAGTCTATGGATGATAGGCTAAACTTTAGAGGAGACTAGTACTAAGACATTCCTGGAGTTGCTCCCAAAAGCGAGAGACAAAAACTGACCCTCTATCAGAGACGATAGTAAGAGGAACTCCATACAAGGTCACAATCCAGTCAAAATATAGCTTAGCATACTTTCTAGTTGAATATCTAGTATCCACCGAGAGAAAATGAGCTAACTTGGTAAGGTGATCCACAATGACCCAAATAGAGTTATAGCCCTTGGACGTGCGGGGTAAACCCAAAATGAAATCCATGGAAATATCTTCCCATTTCTAAACAGGAATGGGCAAGGACTACAAATATCCTGAGGTACACATATGGTCTGCCTTAACTCTCCCACAGGTGTCGCACTCTGTGACATACTAGGTGATATCTTGCTTCATATTGGACCACCAATACAAGTGGCGCAAATCATGGTACATCTTGTTACTGTCAGGATGGATGGACAACTTGGAATGATGACCTTCATTCAAAATCTTTCTTCTAATCTCCTCACTTGATGGAACCACCAATCTATTCTTGTACCTTACTACCCCTTGCTCATCAATACTAAACTAAGGACCACGCCCTTCAGCAATTAAATTCTTGATGTGAGGGATTTCTGAAGTGTCTCGCCTTTGCTCTATAATAATCTGCTCAAGTAAATCTGAGACTAAGGCAATGTGAGCTAGCACCCCAGCATGGTTGAGAGACAAGGGTGTTTCTTCAACCTGATATGACTACCGGCTTAAAGCATCAGCTACCACATTAGCTTTTCGAGATGATAATGAATCTCCAAGTTATAATCCTTGATTAATTCCAACCATCTCCTTTGCCTCATACTTAACTTAGACTGAGTAAAAATATATTTGAGGCTCTTATGATCCATAAAAATGTGTACCTTATTTCTCAACAAATAATGCATCTAAATTTTTAGAGCATGCACCACAATAGCCAGCTCTAAATCATGGGTGGGATAATTCACCTCGTGCTTTTTTCAGTTGGTGTGAAGCATAAACTATCACACATCCATCCTGCATAAGCACACATCCTAACCCCATCTTCAAGGCATCATAATATATATCAAAAGTTATATCAATATTTGGTTGGGCTAGAACAGGAGCAGTGGTAAAAAATTTCTTCAAAGCTTGGAAGGCTTCTTCACAAGCCAGGCTCCATACAAACTTAGCATCTTTCCAGAGCAGCTTGGTCATCGGCTGAGGTATTTTGGAGAAGTCTAGAATGAAGCACCGATAATATCCTACAAGACCAAGTTATTGATGAATCTAGTGCACTAACTTAGAAGACTTCCAATTTAGCACATCTTGCACCTTGCTTGGGTCTACAGAAATAACCTTCAGGTGTCAGAACATGTCCCAAAAACTACACTCGATCTAACCAAAACTCACACTTGCTGAATTTGGCATACAGCTTGTGTTCCCTTAATCGAGTCAGTATTGTCCGAAGGTGTTGGGCATGCTCTTCCTTGTTCTTGGAATATATCAAGATATCATCAATGAATACCACTATAAACTTGTCTAACTCTGACATAAAGACTGAATTCATGAGATACATGAAGAATGTAGGAGCATTGGTGAGACCAAAAGACAATATTAGGTATTCATACAACCCATACCTAGTAGAAAAACTATCTTTAGTATATCTTATGGTCTAATCTTGATTCGATGATAGCCTAAACGAAGATCAATCATGGAGAACACCTTGGCACCAGCTAGTTGATCGAACAAAGTATCAATATGAGGTAAAGGATTCTTGTTCTTAATGGTTACCTCATTGAGAGGGTGATAATTCATACACATCCGAAGAGTGACATCCTTCTTCTTCATAAAAATGGCTGGATAACCCCATGGTGAAGAATTAGGACGGATGAATCCCTTTTCCAACAACTCTTCTAACTACTTCATTTTAGCCAATTCCTTCGAGGCCATGCGGTGCGGACGCTGGGAGATAGGAGATGTGTTAGGTTCTAACTCAATGGACAACTCCACATCTCTATCTAGTGGCAACCCAGGTAGATCTTCTAGAAAGATATCTAGGAACTCACAGACCATAGGAATAGAGGCGAGATCAGGAGAAGCTTCAGCATGAGCAGTAATAAGTAAGGTGGGATCTAAGGGCATAAGAAGAGACATCCTATCCTTAGAAGAAGGAAGCCATAACTCAACAACTCTCTGCTTTAGATCCAAAACTACCCCATATACACACAACCAGTTCATTCCTACAAATTGTATCAATGCCCTGCCCAGGCAGCACCATGAACTGAAGACGATAAGTGTGAGTGGCTAGCACTAGCCCCACTGTGTTCGTCTGAGTATTAACGCACAACTGCGCACCTAGAGTACTGATTCTATAGGCAAAAGGTATAGCCATAAGAGGTTTATTATGTCTATGTGCAAATCCCATGCTCATGAATGAATGTGATGCACCAGAATCAAACAATACATAAACTGGATGGGAATTAATGGTAAACCTACCAGCCATCACTGGTTCATTCTGTAATATTTCCTCAGCCTCCATGAAATTAACTTGCCTAGAATAGCTTACTGGCACTTTCTTCTTGATAATTGTATGCTTGATCAGATGAGAGTTAGCTGAGGGCTAAGAAGACTGGGCAGGCTAGTTTCGCGGACACTCTCGGGCATAGTGGCCTTCCTTGCCACACTTGAAACAAAGCACCAGGCTTGCTCCTTAATCCTTGATGAGGTGGGACCTGGTGTCCTAGGGGTTGCAGTTGTTGCAACTGCTGAGTAGGTGCATGGTACTGTGTGGAAGGTGCCTGATAGGTCTACTGAGGCTGTCAAAATGAATGCCCACCTGAAGACTGATAGGGCACCTGCCTGACAACATGTACCTTCTGAGCATGGGGTGACTAGAAGACCTAGTAGCCACCCGCTTGCGCTTTCATTCTACCTGAGAGTCATGCTGCAATCCCTCCATAGCAATAATAGCATTCATCATAGCCCCAAAGGTCTGGTAGTTTCCTATATATAACTCCTTCTGTAGGCTGCAAGAGAGGCCATGGTAGAAATGGTCCCTCTTCATCTCATATGTATCAATGTGAGTCCCAGCATACTATGACAAGTGGTTGAACTTGTTGACATAGTCCATCATGGACATGCTCCCTTCCCTCAGGTCCAAGAACTCTATCAACTTCTTGTTTAGAACACCAACAGGAATGTAATACTCTCTGAAGGCCATAGTAAACTCCTGCCAGGTCATCTGGTGATCCACCGGCTGCATGGTATTGAATGTGTCCCACCATGCACTAGCAGATCCCAACAACTATTGCGCTATAAAGCGCACCTTCTGCACCTTAGTTATGGTGAGTAGCAAAAACTTTTGCTCTAGAATACGAAGCCAATGCTCCGTATCCAGAGGCTCAGCCATCGGTGTGAACATGGGTGGGTGCATCTTTAAGAAATCCTGATAAGAGAAGGGTCACTCAGGACCACGGGCACCACCCCCATTCCCACCATTTCCTCCATGGCCTCCACGGGCGAAGCCATCGATAGCCTATGCTAACAGCTCCATGGCACGGGCTGACTCGCAACGAGCAGCCAACATCTCCACCATCATCTCCGCATGAGTCATTGGAGGCGGTGGTGGCGGAGGGGGAGGAGCCAGAAGTGGAGCCTCATGGCTCTCCTCGTTGCCGTTCCCATTGCCCTGGCCACTTTCACCTTGGCCTTCGCCAAGACCATGGCCCACTCCAGCACTGGTGCTTCCACGACCGGATCTCAAGTTCATCTGAAAATAGATAGGAACCAACTATTTGGGACAACCCTCTAGATCAGGAACAAGAGATTAGAGAAACAATAAGATGTTTATTAAAGCATTCTTTTAGTTAACCTATCAATTCACTAACCCAATTTATACGTGTAGGGGGGAATTTAATTTAAGCCAGATTCTCTTTTTATGATGCATGCATCGACCTATATGTTCACTCAAGCCAGAATATAGCGGCATTCGCAAAAATTCTTGGTACATTGAACAATCACTTTCCGCTTGCTAAACGATTTCTTACGCAGCGTAAGTCAGTGTACCTACAGAAAATTTGTTAGATAAAACCAGTGCCGCTATCCTAAATAGACCATATTGCTAGGGCTTGTACTTATTTACATAATTTATCGCATCCTACTTTTGGTAAAACTTTTGTTCATCAAATTTTAGGTCTTGAAAAAGAGTGATGAAACTCATAGACTTACTATTGGCTCTGATACCAACTGTGGCAGAACCACCCAAAATAACACACTTATGGAGGCGTTTATCTTCCACTAGACACTAAGCACCCCGAGAGCGAGCTACATCGGGTGGATTCCGTCGAGCACACTCTAAGGGAGAGCCCGAATAATCCACATTTTTCCCTCAGGATCCAAAAATGAGGATGAGTTTACGTTACTTAGTCCATTTCATACATCCAGAGTTCTTAGAAATATATTATTATAGGACCAAATTCAGAGTGTAGAATTAAATAGTGGAATGAAAATAAACATCTATCGATAATATACAAGGATCCGTCTATGCCCCCAGAAGAATCTTTCACACAATGGCTACTCCTAAAGTTACACCTACAATAGGGGTAAATAAACCCTGAGTACACAATGTACTCGTAAGATTTATCCGACTAGTGGGAATAATTTCCCGACTCTAAGGGATATGATAAGCTTTATGGTTTGCTGGGTTTCCTTTTTGCGAAAAGCAATACTAATAGTGAATCCTTATGCATGTTTATTATTAGTAGCCATGATTAGTTTATTATCTAACCATTCTATGTAAGCACCTGTTCTACTTTCAAGTAGGAGTTGAGCAAATAGTTCTATTTCACCACCTTTCATCTTTTAGTCTTACTACGGTACTAGACTGTAGACAAGCCGTATCGGATCACCGGCGATTAATGAATCAATGTGACCAGCTGGGTACCCTAAAACACTCACCCCAATTGTACCCCAGGCACAAGCAGGGCCAACCCACCACTCTCCTGTCATGGGGTCTAGGTCCTCGTCCAAACTTGGACTCTAAGCCCCCGCTCCTAAGTCTCGGACTTAGTGCGGTGCTTAGACCTCCACCATCCCTGCCTCCAATCAGTCAACCCGAAAAGAGTCAGAACCCACGACAAGAGAGCAACAAGCCTTCCTGTGCCCATACACAAGTATGTGTTTGGGATAATAAGTCTGTGACTTGCCTAGAACCCAATGCAACGGCCGGTCCTTAACTGATACAGACAGAGAAACAGCATAACCAAGCTATGCCCCATTGGCCACAGGACACAACCTCTTACACCCACCAATACCTAAACCATATCTCTACCCGGTCTCTATTTTCCTTTCCACCATTTTTATCATGAGTGATAATAATAATAACCTATTGTGAGTAACGGTAGGTTACTCACGCTACTAAAATCCTGAGCATAGCCGCTACTCGACCTATACTAGTAGGACTTATAGGTAAGTATTTCTATGCATGTAGTTTCCATAAAATGCCTGTAACATAAATGCATATCATATATATATATATCTAGTGATCATTCAAAATAAGGGTTATGCACCGGGGCTTGCCTTGGACAGACGGGGTGTCAAGAAAGTCAGCAACTGATGGCTCCAGGGTTCCCTCCTATATGAGAATCTCTTCCTCATACTCCTCGATGATCTCCTCGTACTCCTGCTCGCCCGTAGGCACGAACTATATCAACTCGTTATCTACATGCATGAAATGATGATGCAACACTTAATAATACGGCAACAACAACTCTTAAAATAAGAATACATCTATCAAGCTACTAAACTAGTTCTACCGACTAAGACGCTAAGTTACCTATTATTACCACTAAACAGGTATGAAACATTGCATGTATTATCTTTGCAACTAAAGGCATCCCTATTCTTAATATCGATTTACTACATATATGATAAAACAAGGAGTACTAGCTACCCTATTTATCAACCTATTCTAAGGCTACAAAAATTATAGTGAGCACATAATAATCTAATGAACCTATTGTAAAAATTTCATGGCTAGAGCTATTACCAATTTGCCACAAAAAATCTTTCAATTATTAATCTAAACAACATTAACACTTACAAATGATTTAATAGACCTTAGCATCAACACAAACATATATAAACTAACCATACTATCAGATAGACAACATTTTTTGGAACTCAATAGAATTTATTTCACAATTTTTGGATACTTACATGAATTGATATTAATTTCCAAAGTTCAACTTAGAATGTAAAATAATAAGCTATTTCTATCCTCTATAAAAATGAAAAACGGATTTAACTCGTGCGGCCCACTCCCGCGCAGCGCGCGCGGACACGCGACCCACCAGCGCGGCCCATGTGGGGTGCGGTCCAACCGCGCAGCAACGGCCCACGACGGGGAGGCCCGCACGCGTCGGTCACTTATGCGAAAACGCCCTCGAGCTACCGATGATTCACCCCGAGGTCCACAACCCTATTTCTACCATCTACGCTTATACAGATAAGCCCCTCCCCATTTTCTTCTTTACTGCGGGTGGGTCCTCCAACCACACCCGCACGCATCGGCGCGGCGGTGACGCCATTGGACCACCACACCGGCCATCCTGGGCCCTCCCGCCCTGGTAGCGAGACAAACAACACCCTCATCCCAAGCGCCTACCCTAGCCGAAGTTACAGGGGTGGCGGAGCTCGCTGAAATGGTGGCCACGGCGCGTGGCCACGTGCGACGGTGGTGCGACCACGCCGGCCACCCTAAGCCACCACGGGGAGAGATAGCTAATTCTAAAGCACCACTAGCGTACCCTGGTTGCTGTTGTGGTGATGGTTTGGTCGGGGATTCCATGAACCGAGCTGGCCTTGTGCGACGGTGGGATGCGGCGGCACACTACGGTGACACTGTCGCATCAGCAAGCAAGGCGGGCCAGTAGCGGCTAGGCTAAGGTGCGCAGGGGGGGTGGAGGGGATAAAGGCGAAGACATGGTGCCACATAATTGGATGGAGGTGATGGTGTGAGGCTAATTGGGAGGGCATCGCCGTTTGGTCTTAAGGTGGCCGATGGAGGAGAAGACTCCAAATTGGAGCTCTACATCATACGGCTGTGACAGTGAGCGGACATGGCGTGTAGCTAGGCTCCCCATTCAAGCTCTAGCACATGCACTTACTCTGAATTGGACCAGGCGTTGTGGTTTGCCTTGGCGCAGCTCGGTCAGACCGGCGTGACGCCATTCAAGGCGGCTGTTGGGGAGAGCGGCATGGCGCCTGCCACTAAATAGAAGAGGACAAAGGCGCCATGGGGAATGGCTGCACACGCAGGCAGAGCAAGGTGACAGGGGTAGTGGCACGGTGCGTAGAGGGAACATGCTATGCTGCCTCGGCGGGATGCGGACGCTAGGCAGAGCAGAGGCACGTGGGGGTGCCATGATCCTACGCACGTAGTGTGCCCGACGTGACGACGTGACATAGAGGGAGCGTGCACATATCAGCAACCGAGACAACGGCCAAGTGATGCCATTGCGTTCGAGTGGGGACGATGATGGCTTGTTGTGGCATGGCAGAGACAGCGCGAGGCAGGCATCCAGTTGGTAGTAGACTGGCCAGGGCATCGGGCCCACGACTGCAACTACACCGTGCGGCTAGGCCGAATGGTCCGTAGCAACCCGTTAAGCGTTGTGGTGCGCATGTTTGTGTGCACACATGCGTGTGTACGCATGTGCGTGCTTGCGTTGGATGACTGACGCTATGATACTAAGTGCCAAGGCACGACGATCGCACACATTCGCTGACACCTGCCAGAAACGTGCCATGCACGCTTTTTAAAGCGTCCCAAAAATCCAATTCGTTGAATCAATCGTCAAACCACCTACACTATACTTGAGAGGACATGTTAGGCTACCAAAACAAGCCCTAAAACCACACCACTCCTTAACCCAAGTACTCTACAAAATTTGCCGAACATAGCTTTGTCAAACCATTTTTCCAACTTATGAAATCGACTAAGTCTTGATCAGATTCGTGTCAATTTTGATTTCCAAGTTGTTAGGTATGCTAGCTAGTGAATTCATTTTTTGACCGTAGGTATTTCATCGTCATCTACAAAGTTTGTACTTCTAACTTTATTAAAGTTCTATATATACGTTCTATAGTGTTTTCATTTAACAAAAATTCACGAACATCCTTACTTGATAATTTCATAAGTCGCGAACAACCTTTTGTTATGCATTTCCGTTGGTCGTTTTAAGTTACGGAAATTAATCTACACTCTATATTACATGCATTGACACATCAACACGATGCTCATGCAGTGTTTTAGTAAACGATTTACACTATAATACCGAGGGTGTTATGGTATCACACGACAATTTGTGAACTAATATATCCCAGCTGGGTACCTTGAAACACATGCCCCGTTTGTACCCCCGACACAAGCAAGACCAACCCACCACTCTTCTATCTAGGGGTCTAGGTCTCCGTCCAAACTTGGACTCCAAGCCCCCACTCCTGAGTCCTAGACTTAGTGTGGTGCTTAGTGTCGCAGAACCGACCAATTTATAAGAATACAAGTACAATGGCAATCTGCAAGCGGTCGCACTGTCATACTTGAACCCATATAAACCCGGTAGTCCGTCGAGTACCGCGATGGGTCTCGATAAACGATTTACAACAACCAAGATCGTACAGGATTCAACATACATGCCACATATTACATAAAGTTCACAGATACTTTTCATCATCAGAGTACGAATAAAAGTTATTACAAACCGAGTTTGATAAATAAAGCGGAAGCAAATAAGTTCGAAGATAAGGTTTCCAACATAGTTTGATACAGTGCCAAACCAGATCACGGTCCACAAAAGCAAAGATAGGAATTACTAAAGAAGCCTGCCCAAGGCTTACTCCTCATCCACGGCGGGATAGAAGCAACTCTTGCAATAACCATGATACACAGTGCCATCTGCAACAATGGGAAAATAAACCCTGAGTACAAAAAGGTACTCAGCTAGACTTACCCGTCATGAACCAGAAATAAATTGACTCCAGGGATTATGCGAGGCTGTATAAGTGGACGTAACTTGACAACATTTTGCGGAAAAGGCAGTTACCCGTTGTACAATTATGATTCCTTTATCAAGTTAATTATAACTATCCATTTCTAGGTTAGCAACTATCCTGTGCCAAACATGTGGTATATTATTTAGAATCAAACAATAGTAACCATAGCAGGTATTGTAATTCCATATTCATCTGAACCATCATGTTTCATAATATAGTTGCTACGATGTTGGGACTAGCCAAGTTTCTCACTATCCGGGAGAGACGGTGATTCGAATCGATTTCTACCAGCTGGGAATTTATTTCTAACACAAACCTAGATCTACCAGCCACGGTAGTCTTAGGTCACCTTTGGTACAACTCAGGTACACATTTCGTGGGTCCGTACCGCGCCGCACAATCTGGAACACCAGATGCCAGGATGCTCAGGCCAAGCCTGCCCTTGGGCTCAGTCTGATCGTTCCCCGGAAGGAGCGCACAACAGAACAATTCCTGGCCTGAGTTGAATTACTCGGCTTCGCGGTCGGAACGAGTTATCCGGCCAGCTAAGTGAGAGGCATGCGTTCAATCTTGTCAGAAGCGCCAACAATGGTACGGTCCTTAATCGACACAGACGGGGATAGATCCACACCCAAGACCTCCATATCTTGTCGCTTCTCTATCGACTAACCGTCCGGTCTCAATTTACTTTTACCCCATGGTTCTGTTCCACGATAGCAGATATAGCCAACCGTGCTCCGGTATCCACCTATATCTCACAGGTGACAGGACATCACCCGACTTCTACCGGTCTAAGCATGGCTAAGCATAAATATTCGATCCTGGACCTATACCGGTTAAAGGTGAGATATCTGGACAAGGAATGAACATGCATCAAGTGGTTTCATTCAACTCTTATAACCTAATGCATCAATCATAAATACGTAAGTAAACCTTTGTAAAGTACTGGGAGACTTATAATGCTCCGGGGCTTGCCTCGCAGAAAGGAAGTAGGACGATGGTCAGGGCACTCCGAAAGCCCTTCAGGGTTCTGCTCCATGCCTTCGGGAGCTGCGGCTTGCGGATCCTCCTGGTTCCCTTCCTCTGCTTCTTCGAATTCCAGCAACGTGATCTCTTCCTCCAATCCTAAATGCATGAGTATGGTATAAGTATTACGAATGCATATATGTTAACAAGTGCATCGCGTTGATTGAGTAGGTGCATATCTCTTCTCGATTATTACTTAATTACTTCTACAATGCATCGACTATGGCACAAACAGTAGCTACTTGTTTCACTCATAACTGGAGTTCTACAAATCCAAAAACAGTGATCCTCGACTTTCTGGAAAGCTTATCAAATTCTCTACAACTTTATTATTAACCATTTTTACAGTCTACATCAGTTTCAACATGCAACTCATCACACTCTAGAATCAGTCCGAAACTATTAATCATGCAATATAAAGTAAGAATACTTCTACTTCAGGTAATCATTCAAAATTTGATAACATATAATCTACCAACAGTTTAAGCATACTAATTACATTTAATATAATATAATGGTGGAGCCCAAACTATTTATTTAATTGCCTTTATTATTTTATTTAGATATCTAGGTTAAATAATAAACATATATCATATGTACTTCATAAATTCCCAAAAATTTACAGTGCCTTACTAATGCTATAAAAGGACTACTATAAAAATTTCATGTCATTTTACTAAGTAGAACATTCTGTACAAAAATGATAAGGCAGCAAGGCTTGAAATAGCATAAATGGAAAATCCTATTGAAAAGTGTCAAGCAATAGATTTTCTATTTTTCTTAACATCCATATGGTACTAGGATTACCTCCAATAAATTTCAGGAATTTTGGACTCATAATTAATTTATAAAAATTCATGCAAGGATTGGCTATTTAATAAAGAAAAATCTATAACTATAGATCTACACATGCACTGGTCTTCAAATGTTTACCAGAGTTCATATATGACAAGAATAGCCTACCACAAAAATTTCATAATTTTTGGAGCACAGGAACTCTAGATATAAAATAAACAAATTTGAATGCATTCAAAAGCACATTTGAAATCCCCATTTAAATCTCCAGAAATTTCTACTGTTGAAGCCAAGAACATATTTTTACTAAATACTACACTTCCTAAGAAACACAATCATATTTATTTCACAATTTTAGGAGCTACCAAACTGAAGATACAAAATTCACAAAACAAATCAAAAACTGGATTCAAATGAGTTAGCCTTCAAACACTGAGTCGCTGACCGGTGGGACCCGCTGGTCAGGGGACCCCACGCGTCAGTGACATGAAATAGGGCAACGGCGCTGCACAGCGCTGGCGCGGCCAGAGCTCACCGATGGTGAACTCGTCGGCGGTGACATCATCACGGCATGACCTAGGTGACCTGGCGCATTGATTGAGCTACGTGGGTGGCCTTCTCGTCGGAGCTAGCGACTACGGCGGCTACAATGGCGGCACGGCGGGGCGGGATGACGGCGACACGTCGGAGGAAGCCATGGCGAAGTAAGCTCAAGCTCGGATGAGCATATACTACCTAAGACGCACTCGACGCACTAGCTAACGCATGGAGAGGTGGACTGTGGCGCTCCGACCACGGTGACGGGGCTCGCGGCGGAGCTCCGGTGAGGGCGTACGCGATGCGGTGGCTTACCAAGCACGGCCAGCGAGCACGGGAGGGAGCAGTGGGTCGCTGAGGTACTAGTGGAGGCGTTGCAGGGGTGGAGAAGCAGCAAGGGCGAGCTGGCATTGGCTACGGCGACGGCGGGGCTCCGAGAGCTCGGCGGCTGCTGCTGCGAGGAAGAAAAGCCGAGGCAATGTGAAAACGGAGTGCGATTGAGTGCGGGCGGGCGTTGGCGTGATGAAGGCGCACTCGGGCGCGGCGTGGCCTGCGCGGACAGACCGGCGGCGACGCGTGGCCGTTTCCCGCGCCACGCGGCGTGCGAAGCCTGAAGCCGGTCGGCCACCGAGACGATGCAGTTCGTCAGTTAAGTCCCGAAGTCGAGCCTGACAGCGAGTTTTCAAAACGATTTCTCGGCTAATCCGTGGCTCCTTCGTGCAAACATCCTGAATAGATTTTGTAGACCCATGTACCAGCTTCAATTGTTCTTAAAGGATCATGCTCTAATTCGCAACCAAAACCAAGTTATATCATCACCAATGTCAGCCCGACAGTCGGTCAGTAAACCTAGACTTAGAAAAATTTTACAAGTGTTGAATTCTTGATTTTTCTAATTTTTGTGGGACCTATTCAAGCATGTTAGAAGCTAAATCAGTCCATGACCCAAAAATAAAAGTTGTTCCTTATGTCAAACACTCCAACTTTGCTTTAGTGAACTCCTCCATGCAAGGTCTCTAACACCTAGTTCAACTTTAGTCAAACATGCCACTTTGAAAACATAATACATACTCAAACCATGGCTAAATGACCAAACTAAGTTGTTCATGATGATATCCTAAGCATGTTTAAGAAATTTTTAAGGCCATCCATCATTTTATGCAGTGGTCACTCAATGAGCTACCCAGGTCAACACATGAAATATTACTTAAGTGCTTGATCATGAGATGTGGCCTTCATGAACAAGGTTCCTTTTGTCAACCTAAGTGTAGCTAAGGTGTTTTAGTGACTAGCATTACCCACTTGCATTCATTTGCACATGATCTTATGCATATGTTCTAAGAAACACGAGATAACAAGCAATGTTTCATATGTTTCGATCAAATGTTTCAATTGTAAATGATGATTTGTGAATGCTTGATGCTCATGCTCATGTTATGCAAGTCAAGTTATGCAAGGCTAACACCCGAGGTGTTACAGCCCCTCCCCCTTATAAAAATCTCGTCCCGAGATTTGTAAGACCTACCATTCTTGGAAAAAGGCGGGATAAACTTCTCATAGATAATGTTCTCTTTCCCACATAGCATCTTGTTCACTATGATTGTTCCACACCACCTTATAGAACTTAATGATCTTACTCCTTGTCACTCTCTCCATCTCTTCTAATACTCGAATTGGCTTTTCTTCATAGGTCAAATCTAATTGAAGCTGCATGTTGGTGGGTGCAATAGCTTCTTCTGGTACTCGAAGACATTTCTTTAGCTGAGAAACATGGAACACATCAAAGATTGCACTCATCTCTGGTGGTAGTTGTAGCTTATACGCAACATTTCCTTTTTGTTCCAAAATTTTGTATGGCCCTACATATCTTGGTGAAAGCTTCTTTTTCATTCCAAATCTTTTCACACCTTTCATGGGTGATACTCTCAAGTATACATAGTCACCCATTTCAAAAGTTAGTGGTCTTCTTCTTCTATCAGCATAACTCTTCTGTCTTGATTGAGCTGCCCTCATGTGTTGTTGGATGATACGTACTTGCTCTTCGGCTTCATTGACAAAATCAATACCAAAGTATCTCCTTTCACCAGGCTCAATCCAATTCAATGGAGTTCTGCACTTTCTGCCATACAAGGCTTCAAATGGAGCCATTTTGATACTCGCTTGATAACTGTTGTTATAGGAGAATTCAGCTAAAGGTAACCATTTCTCCCATGAACCTTTTGAAGATATAACACAAGCTCTAAGTAAATCTTCTAGGATTTGGTTCACTCGCTCTGTCTATCCCGAAGTTTGCGGATGATAAGCTGAACTTCTGATTAGCTTGGTTCCCAAAGCTTGGTGTAAGTGCTCCTAGAAACGAGCTATGAACTGTGGTCCTCTATCTAAGATTATGGTCCTGGGTACTCCATGCAATCTCACGATCTGGGATACGTATATCTCTGCATATTTCCCAACTATATACCGTGTGTTCACGGGTATAAAGTGTGCTGACTTGGTAAGACGATCAACAATGACCCAGATTGAATCATGACCTTGTGGCGTTGTTGGAAGGCCTGTAATAAAGTCCATACTGATTTCCTCCCATTTCCATCCTAGAATAGGTAATGGCTAAAGTAATCCAGCGGTTTTCATATGGACGGCTTTCACTCTACTACAGTTATCACACCTAGCAACATAGGCTGCGATCTCTTTCTTCATCTTAGTCCACCAAAAACGGGTTCTTAGATCTTGATACATTTTACTACTACCCGGATGGATAGACAATTTGGATGAGTGAGCTTCTTCTAAAATTTGATTCCTTAGCTCACGGTCTTTTGGTACTACTAATCGGTCCTCAAACCATAATACACCTCTTTCGTCCAATCTAAAATGTTTGGTTTCTTGCTCTTGCATTTTTCTCTTGATGTGACTTATTCCTACATCTGTCTGCTGCAGCTCTATGATTCTGCTCTCAAGCGAACAACTGATCGTGATATTGTGTAGTACAGCAGGATGTAGCAAGTTGAATCCATCTTCCAATAGTGCTTCCATAGTGTTGCAATGGGACTTCCGACTAAGTGCATCGGCTACCACATTTGCTTTACCCGGATGGTAATGCACTTCCAAATTGTAATCCTTAATCAATTCCAACCATCTACGTTGTCTCATGTTCAGTTCTGGCTGGGTAAAGATATACTTCAGGCTTTTGTGGTCAGTATAGATATGACATACATTGCCCAACAAGTAATGTCTCCATATCTTTAATGCATGAACAACGGCTGCTAGTTCCAAATCATGTGTAGGGTAGTTGACTTCATGTTTTCTCAATTGCCGAGAGGCATATGCAATTACTCTCCCTTCTTGCATAAGCACACATCCCAAACCTATTCCTGACGCATCACAAAATACATCAAAAGGCTTTTCAATGTCTGGTTGTGCTAGTACAGGCGCTGTAGTCAACAAAGTTCTGAGGGTGTGAAAAGTTGTTTCACATTCTGGTGTCCATTTGTATTTCTCATCTTTCTGAAGTAGTCTGGTCATAGGCTTAGCTATCTTTGAGAAATCTGGAATAAACCGACGATAGTATCCTGCTAACCCTAGAAAACTCTGAACTTCATGAACCAAAGTTGGGGCTTTCCAATCCATGATCTCTTGTACTTTTGATGGGTCTACTGAGATTCCATCTCTCGATAAAATGTGACCTAAGAAAGGTACTTTGCTCATCCAAAATTCACATTTGCTAAACTTGGCATATAGCTTATGTTCCCTCAGTCTGGATAGGACAATCCTCAGATGCTCTTCATGATCTAACTCATTTTCTGAATAAATCAATATGTCATCGATAAACACGACCATGAACTTATCAAGTTCGGGCATGAATACCGAGTTCATCAGGTACATGAAATAGGCTGGAGCATTTGTTAGTCCGAAAGACATAACCAAATACTCATATAAGCCGTACCTAGTAGAGAAAGCAGTTTTTGGTATATCCTCCGGTCTGATCTTTATCTGATGGTACCCTGATCTCAAGTCAATTTTGGAGAATACCTTTGCCTTCGCTAGCTGATCGAACAAGATGTCGATGCGGGGCAATGGATACTTGTTCTTGATGGTCACAGCATTGAGTGGTCTATAATCTACACACATCCTCAGTGACTTATCCTTCTTTTTCACAAACAATGCTGGGCATCCCCATGGAGATGAGCTAGGTTGGATAAGACCTTTGTCTAATAGATCTTGCAATTGAACTTTAAGTTCTGCTAACTCATTGGGTGGCATTCTATAGGGCCTTCTAGATAGGGGTGCAGTACCTGGCACTAATTCAATCTTAAATTCCACGTCCCTATCCAGTGGTAGACCTGGTAATTCCTCTGGAAATACATCCGGAAACTCACAAACCACGGGGATACCACATATGGTAGTGGTTTGGATAGCACAGGCTAAATGTTGGGGTTCGAAATCGCGGGAGAGTGGAACTAGAAAAGCATTCCCTCCCGTGGGTTCTCTCAACATAATAGTGCGGGTGCTAGTGTCAATAAGAACACCATGATCCTTCATCCAATTCATGCCTAAGATTACACTTATCGACAACCCCGGCAATATTATCAAATCTGTTGTGTACTCCCTCCCTTGTATCAAGATGAGTACATTTTTTACTATCTTTTTGGTAGTAACAGTTCCCCCTGCTGAACTTATGTTATAACCCCCTTTACTTACTTCAATTATTTCTTGATTATGTCTAGATGCAAATACTTGACTCATAAATGAATGAGAAGCTCCCGAGTCAAATAAAACAACAGCGGGATGCTTGTTGACGAGAAACATACCAGCCGTGACAACTTCTCCGGCGGGCACTTCCTCTACAGCGGTATAATGCACTTGTCCCTGACGTGCCCTGGCATTCACCTGCCTCTGATTGTTCTGATTTGGGTTGCCATTCCTCTTGGGGTGGGGGCACTCCTTGGACCAATGACCCAGTTGGTTGCAATTGAAACAAGGTTGGTTACTTCTGAATCCGGTGGAGCTATCCTGATTGTCATTTCCTTTTGGTAAGGCAATAGTAAACGCCTTACAAAATGGTTTCTGTGGCCTATTATTCTGAGCTTTCGGTGGTGGAGACCTGAACTTGGGTGCAGGTGGACGGAATTGTGGCCTAGCGGTGATATGTGCTTTTGACTGGAAAGATCCGGATGCACCGGCTTCATACATCCTTTTGCGACCCTTTGCAACTGCATGCATGTTGTTGTGGTTTTCTTGGGTCAAGGCATCACTAATAAACTCATTGTACGTGGCACATCAAGAGTTTGCCATAGTCTTCATTAATTTGGTACCCAACCCTCGCTTGAAACTTTCTATCTTTTTCTCTTCCGTATCCATGAAACTGGGAGCATATCTTGACAAGTTGTTGAATGCGTGCATATATTCTGTGAGTGACTTTGTTCCCTGAGTGAGCCTCATAAATTCGGCTGCTTTCATGCGCATCAGGCCCGGGGGAATATGGTGTCCCCTAAAAGCCATCTTGAATTGTTCCCAGGTCACTCTCGCATTAGCAGGCAGAGACGACAGGAAGTGCGTCCACCAGATTCCTGCTGGCCCTTGCAGCTGATGAGAAGCATATTCAGCTTTCAGGTGCTCGGTGACCCTTAGCAGATGAAATTTCTGCTCGATGGTATTCAGCCACTCATCGGCCTGCAGTGGTTCCTCAGCCACCTTGAAGATCGGAGGCTTCGTGTCTAGAAACTCCTTGAATGAACTGTGTAGATTTGGCTCGGCCCCTGGTTGCTGTGGATGGCCACGAGCAGTGTTTTGCGCGATGAGGCGCAAAGCTTCTTCCATTGTCCTCTGGCTCCCTAGGAACTGGGTAAAGAATTCCTGAGCAGACGGTGGCGGTGGGGGTGGCAAGTCATCCTAGTTGCCATCCTGGTTGCCACCAGCTCCAGCACGGGTGCGCGTCATTTGTGAAGTTGCAACAATAAGCGATTATTGGTTGATGCCCAGAGATTGCAGATGAATTAGGTACTCATGCCAAACTGAAATTACTGGAGAAAATTCTCAAAAGCACAATAAAAACAGAGGCATAACAATTCATTCTCGCAACATGACATCGCCAATTTGACCACTTATCATGCTCATAACGCATGCAAATTTAAAGCGTGATTACCGACAAAGAACTGGAATTGCATTGATGTTCATCCATCGTGCGATTAACATTACATGATAGTCGGGTTACTACTGTCAACTTGGAACTACAGGTCCATTACATGAATAAAGGTGATACATTAGGCTTCCCACTACATGCTAAGCGATCTAATCCTCATTATGATCACTATCGAGGTCAGATGCAGAATCATCTCCTTCCTCAGGTTCTACTTCTTCTTCAGGCTCCACTTCTTCTTCTCCTTCCTCATACCCTTCGAGATCCATTTCTGCGGCTCCAGGTGGGACATAAGGGTGGAGCTAATTGTGCAGTAGATGAACCTCTTCATGTAGATTATCGTTGTATTCTTCTGCATTGGCCAGCTGCTGTCCCAGCTCAAACTGTCGAGCCCTTAGGACATCTTCCCTGGACCAAGCTGCATTTCGCTGGTGAGTTAACCTAGTCATCTCTTCGGTGAGCCTTTCAATCTCGGCGTCGTGCTCCCTCTGAAGCTGACGTCGGTCTTCGCGGGCATGACCAAGAGCACTAGACACACGTCTGAGGCTACCTTCAACTCCATCTAACACTCTCATCATTGCGAACATGGCGCTCATTGTAGGGTTATCACTGTTCTGCCCTTCTGCTGCACCAATTTCCAAGGGTCTTCCTCTTACCTGCTGCCATGAGTCAGTGGAGGGATTACCTCTTGGAAAGACTCCAACCAAAGCGGCTGCCAGCTCCTAAGAAAAATGATCCATGATATTCCTCAAGATCCCAAAGGCTGTCCTGCCAGCTGCTTCTTCAGCAGTCCTGCCAGTCGACTCATAACACCAACCTATCCACTCAGAATCGTCACCTCGGGGACGAACAACGGCCTCCACAGTAACTAAGAGACCTTCTCCCAACCGCTCATTCGCCCAGAAGTAGCGGGGTTCCATTCCATCAGGATAACCTACATAGCTAAGCACTCTCCATAAGAGTGTAGGCATCCCAAACTCTCCAAGGAACGTGTGACGTTGACGGGTACGTGGAGCAAGCTGATGGCTAGGAGCTCTGCCTCCGGTGGACTTGCGAGCAGTCTGCTTGGTGCGTGCCATCTACACCATTAACATGTACCCTTGGTGAGACAAAGCCATAATGGATAAGAGTTACATAACTGAGTAAGAATTTTATAAGGGGAGGAACAATGTAGTTATGTGAATGGTAATTTAACATGATGCATGCTCGTTCCGTACGTCCTCACAAACTTAGGAAAAAAAATTGCTTCTAACGGTAGACACGGTGGCATACATACGTTCTCTCATAAATAGCGTAACTAGTCGAGCTACACGTTTCGTTGTTAGTGTACCTGCATAAAATTTCATTTCAGCCCTAAACCCATAATGAAATATGCAGAATGTAATTTGTAAATACTTTCATATATGTATACCCATACATATACTTCCGTATCAATCTACCCAACAAGAATTTAAACCCACAATTAAATACGTACCATATATACATGCAAGCATGCATGCATAGCGGTACCAAAGCTAACTCTTCCCGACCGCACGCTCACATCTTGCGGTCATACACTCATCTTACCTTGGCGTAGAGGCATTTGATCCATACATTACCACTCAAGTGAATGGCATCCATACTATAGCACGCCGTATGGACGACGAAGTAAAAAACCCCCATGTTAGTACTTAAATAGCCACCTAATAGTCCTTAATTTGGGCATAAGGAAAGTGATCAATGGCACACTTTAGATTTCAAATACCTATTATTTGACTATTAGTTGCTAGAGAAGGGTTTTTGGAAAACAAAAACTTTTGTTTTAAATACACTTGTGACAATTAACGTTGAATCTTGCTCTGATGCCAGCTGTCGCAGAACCGACCAATTTATAAGAATACAAGTACAATGGCAATCCGCAAGCGGTCGCACTGTCATACTTGAACCCATATAAACCCGGTAGTCCGTCGAGTACCGCGACGGGTCTCGATAAACGATTTACAACAACCAAGATCGTATAGGATTCAACATACATGCCACATATTACATAAAGTTCACAGATACTTTTCATCATCAGAGTACGAATAAAAGTTATTACAAACCGAGTTTGATAAATAAAGCGGAAGCAAATAAGTTCGAAGATAAGGTTTCCAACATAGTTTGATACAGTGCCAAACCAGATCACGGTCCACAAAAGCAAAGATAGGAATTACTAAAGAAGCCTGCCCAAGGCTTACTCCTCATCCATGGCGGGATAGAAGCAACTCTTGCAATAACCATGATACACAGTGCCATCTGCAACAATGGGAAAATAAACCCTGAGTACAAAAAGGTACTCAGCTAGACTTACCCGTCATGAACCAGAAATAAATTGACTCCAAGGATTATGCGAGGCTGTATAAGTGGACGTAACTTGACAACATTTTGCGGAAAAGGCAGTTACCCATTGTACAATTATGATTCCTTTATCAAGTTAATTATAACTATCCATTTCTAGGTTAGCAACTATCCTGTGCCAAACATGTGGTATATTATTTAGAATCAAACAATAGTAACCATAGCAGGTATTGTAATTCCATATTCATCTAAACCATCATGTTTCATAATATAGTTGCTACGATGTTGGGACTAGCCAAGTTTCTCACTATCCGAGAGAGACGGCAATTCGAATCGATTTCTACCAGCTGGGAATTTATTCCTAACACAAACCCAGATCTACCAGCCACTGTAGTCTTAGGTCACCTTTGGTACAACTCAGGTACACATTTCGTGGGTGCC
Source organism: Miscanthus floridulus (assembly GCF_019320115.1). Lineage (NCBI taxonomy): Eukaryota > Viridiplantae > Streptophyta > Magnoliopsida > Poales > Poaceae > Miscanthus > Miscanthus floridulus. The sequence continues at coordinate 148,614,922 of NC_089581.1, read as the reverse complement.
GCACAATCTGGAACACCAGATGCCAGGATGCTCAGGCCAAGCCTGCCCTTGGGCTCAGTCTGATCGTTCCCCGGAAGGAGCGCACAACAGAACAGTTCCTGGCCTGAGTTGAATTACTCGGCTTCGCGGTCGGAACGAGTTATCCGGCCAGCTAAGTGAGAGGCATGCGTTCAATCTTGTCAGAAGCGCCAACAACGGTACGGTCCTTAATCGACATAGATGGGGATAGATCCACACCCAAGACCTTCATATCTTGTCGCTTCTCTATCGACTAACCGTCCGGTCTCAATTTACTTTTACCCCATGGTTCTGTTCCACGATAGCAGATATAGCCAACCGTGCTCCGGTATCCACCTATATCTCACAGGTGACAGGACATCACCCGACTTCTACCGGTCTAAGCATGGCTAAGCATAAATATTCGATCCTGGACCTATACCGGTTAAAGGTGAGATATCTGGACAAGGAATGAACATGCATCAAGTGGTTTCATTCAACTCTTATAACCTAATGCATCAATCATAAATACGTAAGTAAACCTTTGTAAAGTACTGGGAGACTTATAATGCTCCGGGGCTTGCCTCGCAGAAAGGAAGTAGGACGATGGTCAGGGCACTCCGAAAGCCCTTCAGGGTTCTGCTCCACGCCTTCGGGAGCTGCGGCTTGCGGATCCTCCTGCTGGTTCCCTTCCTCTGCTTCTTCGAATTCCAGCAACGTGATCTCTTCCTCCGATCCTAAATGCATGAGTATGGTATAAGTATTACGAATGCATATATGTTAACAAGTGCATCGCGTTGATTGAGTAGGTGCATATCTCTTCTCGATTATTACTTAATTACTTCTACAATGCATCGACTATGCCACAAACAGTAGCTACTTGTTTCACTCATAACTGGAGTTCTACAAATCCAAAAACAGTGATCCTAGACTTTCTGGAAAGCTTATCAAATTCTCTACAACTTTATTATTAACCATTTTTACAGTCTACATCAGTTTCAACATGCACCTCATCACACTCTAGAATCAGTCCGAAACTATTAATCATGCAATATAAAGTAAGAATACTTCTACTTCAGGTAATCATTCAAAATTTGATAACATATAATCTACCAACAGTTTAAGCATACTAATTACATTTAATATAATATAATGGTGGAGCCCAAACTATTTATTTAATTGCCTTTATTATTTTATTTAGATATCTAGGTTAAATAATAAACATATATCAGATGTACTTCATAAATTCCCAAAAATTTACAGTGCCTTACTAATGCTATAAAAGGACTACTATAAAAATTTCATGTCATTTTACTAAGTAGAACATTCTGTACAAAAATGATAAGGCAGCAAGGCTTGAAATAGCATAAATGGAAAATCCTATTGAAAAGTGTCAAGCAATAGATTTTCTATTTTTCTTAACATCCATATGGTACTAGGATTACCTCCAATAAATTTCAGGAATTTTGGACTCATAATTAATTTATAAAAATTCATGCAAGGATTAGCTATTTAATAAAGAAAAATCTATAACTATAGATCTACACATGCACTGGTCTTCAAATTTTTACCAGAGTTCATATATGACAAGAATAGCCTACCACAAAAATTTCATAATTTTTGGAGCATAGGAACTCTAGATATAAAATAAACAAATTTGAATGCATTCAAAAGCACATTTGAAATCCCCATTTAAATCTCCAGAAATTTCTACTGTTGAAGCCAAGAACATATTTTTACTAAATACTACACTTCCTAAGAAACACAATCATATTTATTTCACAATTTTAGGAGCTACCAAACTGAAGATACAAAATTCACAAAACAAATCAAAAACTGGATTCAAATGAGTTAGCCTTCAAACACTGAGTCGCTGACCGGTGGGACCCGCTGGTCAGGGGACCCCACGCGTCAGTGACACGAAACAGGGCAACGGCGCTGCACAGCGCTGGCGCGGCCAGAGCTCACCCATGGCGAACTCGCCGGCGGTGACATCATCACGGCATGACCTAGGTGACCTGGCGCATTGATTGAGCTACGTGGGTGGCCTTCTCGTCGGAGCTAGCGACTACGGTGGCTACAATGGTGGCACGGTGGGGCGGGACGACGGCGACACGTCGGAGGAGGCCACGGCAAAGTAAGCTCAAGCTCGGACGAGCATATACTACCTAAGACGCACTCGACGCACTAGCTAACGCATGGAGAGGTGGACTGTGGCGCTCCGACCACGGTGACGGGGCTCGCGACAGAGCTCCGGTGAGGGCGTACGCGATGCGGTGGCTTACCAAGCACGGCCAGCGAGCACGGGAGGAAGCAGTGGGTCGCTGAGGCACTAGTGGAGGCGTTGCAGGGGTGGAGAAGCAGCAAGGGCGAGCTGGCGTTGGCTACGGCGACGGCGGGGCTCCGAGAGCTCGGCGGCTGCTGCTGCGAGGAAGAAAAGCCGAGGCAATGCGAAAACGGAGTGCGGTTGAGTGCGGGCGGGCGTTGGCGTGATGAAGGCACGCTCGGGCGCAGCGTGGCCTGCGCGGATAGACCGGCGGCGACGCGCGGCCGTTCCCTGCGCCACGCGGCGTGCGAAGCCTGAAGCCGGTCGGCCAACGAGACGATGCAGTTCGTCAGTTAAGTCCCGAAGTCGAGCCTGACAGCGAGTTTTCATAACGATTTCTCGGCTAATCCGTGGCTCCTTCGTGCAAACATCCTGAATAGATTTTGTAGACCCATGTACCAGCTTCAATTGTTCTTAAAGGATCATGCTCTAATTCGCAACCAAAACCAAGTTATATCATCACCAATGTCAGCCCGACAGTCGGTCAGTAAACCTAGACTTAGAAAAATTTTACAAGTGTTGAATTCTTGATTTTTCTGATTTTTGTGGGACCTATTCAAGCATGTTAGAAGCTAAATCAGTCCATGACCCAAAAATAAAAGTTGTTCCTTATGTCAAACACTCCAACTTTGCTTTAGTGAACTCCTCCATGCAAGGTCTCTAACACCTAGTTCAACTTTAGTCAAACATGCCACTTTGAAAACATAATACATACTCAAACCATGGCTAAATGACCAAACTAAGTTGTTCATGATGATATCCTAAGCATGTTTAAGAAATTTTTAAGGCCATCCATCATTTTATGCAGTGGTCACTCAATGAGCTACCCAGGTCAACACATGAAATATTACTTAAGTGCTTGATCATGAGATGTGGCCTTCATGAACAAGGTTCCTTTTGTCAACCTAAGTGTAGCTAAGGTGTTTTAGTGACTAGCATTACCCACTTGCATTCATTTGCACATGATCTTATGCATATGTTCTAAGAAACACGAGATAACAAGCAATGTTTCATATGTTTCGATCAAATGTTTCAATTGTAAATGATGATTTGTGAATGTTTGATGCTCATGCTCATGTTATGCAAGTCAAGTTATGCAAGGCTAACACCCGAGGTGTTACACTTGGACCTCCATCATCTCTGCCTCCAATCAGTCGATCCAAAAATAGCCGAAACCCACGATAAGAGATCAACGAGCCTTCCCGCTCCCATAAGAACTATGTGCTTAGGATAATAAGTCTGTGACCTGACTATCATCCACAGCAACGGATGATCCTTAACTGACACGGATAGGGAAAATAGTGTAACCAAGCTATGCCCTGTTGGCAGCGGGACACAACCTATTACCCCCACCAATACCCATACCATATCCCTTCCCGGTCTCCATTTCCTTTCACCATTTTATTATGAGAGTAATAATAATAATCACCTATTATGAATAATAATAGGTTACTCACGCTATCGATAGCCTAAGCATAGCAGCTACTCGACCTATGCTAGTAGGACTCATAGGTAGGTTTATCTATGCATGCAGTTTCAATATAAATCATGTAACGTAAATGCACATAACATATATATATCTAGTGATTATTCAAAATAAGGGTTATGCACCGAGGCTTGCCTTGGGCAGGTGGGGTGTTAGCTAAGTCAGTCACTGGTGGCTCCGAGGCTTCCTCCTATACAAGAACCTCCTCCTCATACTCCTCGATCACTTCCTCATACTCCTGCTCTCCGGCGATCATGAACTCCGCCAACTCGTTCTCTACATACATGCAATGATGATGCGACACTTAGTATTTTAGCAACAACAACTATTAAAACAAGAATACACATGCTAAGCTACTAAGCTAGCTCTAATGACTAAGATACTAAGCTAATCATTATCTCTACCAAATAGATTTCAACCTCACCCTACAAGTGCTTAACTTTTATAAACCAATATCATATCATTATTCCTTTAACCTTAATGGGTCTTTAGCTATCTATTAAGTAGTCTATTCTAGGGCTACAAAAATTATAGTGGGCACATAATAGTACAATGAAGCTACTATAAAAACTTCAGAGTTTTGCTATCACCAATCTACCACAAGAATTTCTACAATTATTAATCAAAATAATACTAAGCGTGTCAACTATTTTAATGTTCCTTAGCATCCGCACAGATATGTATGAATTAACTATACTCATAGGTAGACCATATTTTTAGGAACCCAACAAAATTAGTTTCACAATTTTTGGACACCTATATGAATTGTTGTTAATTATCAAAGTTCAGCACAGAAACTAAAATATAAGGCTATTTCTATTTTCTAACAAAAGGAAAAGCGAATTCACCAGCGTGGCCCACAACCACGCGGACATGGCCCACTCGCGCACGGTGCGCGCACGCGCACGCACACAGGCCAGCCTGCGGTGGGAGGGAGCCCGCGTGTGTGGCGCTTTTGCAAAAATGTCCTTGCTCTTTCTAGTATTAACGCAACTCATATGCGCCCTGGTCCTACAGTCGGCCCTTATGCCGATAGGCCCTCGCCCTAACCCATCTTTATATCTAGCTGGTCCATGATGCCCTCGCGCTCGCTTGCGCGGCGTTAGCTAGCACGGGAGTGCCACATCGGCCAACTGGGAGCCCCTCTGACGCACCTAGGAGGTCGATCCTACCCTATGGGATGACGCATAACTTCGGGCAGCGGTTGGATGAGCTAGGATGTAGTAGAATGGCCTCTCCACGATGATGGGCACCCTGCGGCAGCGGCGGCCGAGTTCCGCTGAGCCATGGCCTTTCAAAAGTGGTAGAAACAGCTGGTGAGCACCAGTGACTCACCACAAACCTACCCGTGGAGATGGCTCGGTCGGAGATGACCCGAGTGAGACTGGCCACATGTGCGCGGCAAGTTCGACGACGGGTCATGGTGGCGCGTCCATGTCAGTGGTGTAGAGACAGTGGTAGGAGTGCGGCTTAGATGTGTATGGTGATGAAGGGTTCTAGACAGGGCTAGCGGCGCAGTCTATATGGCTTGAGATGGCGAGGTGGAAGCTATCCACAGTGAGACGGGCTGGGCCTTAATGGCGCAGTGGCAGAAGCAAAGCTCCAAAATTGGAGCTCGGCCTAGCAGCAATCAAGGCAGGGAGGGGGCGGTCAGCAAGAGGACATAAAGGCAGAGACGTGGGCATGAGAATTTGATGAGAGGTGCTCGCTCTCTAGCTCACCGTGACCGTGACTTGACGGTGACGGAAAGCAGAGGTTCATCATCACTACTATCATCATTATTAGTTACCTTGCGTTCACCCTTGGCCATAAGGCATATGTGTGTAGAGGATGATGGCGATGGTGGCGGTGAAGATGGAAGATCAATAGCAATGGCGGCCACCTTCTCATTGTCACTATCATCATCGGATGATCCACTAGATGAATCAATGTCCATGAGCCAATCACCGACGATGTAGGCCTTTCCACTCTTCTTCTTCTTGTGTAAGTCCCTCTTTTTGCCATCTCTCTTCTTGTATGGCTAGTTCTTCTTCTTATCATCTTCATCTTCATTACTTGAGTCATCTTTCTTGCCCTTGTTCTTGTTCTTGAACTTGTCTTTTTTGGGCTTGGGGCATTGATGTGCTAGACGACCAAGTTCACCACAATTGAAGCAATCCATTTCAGAGATTGGCTTTCTTCTAGAGCTTGTGAAAAACTTCTTCTTCTTCTTGCCGTCGAACTCGATGCCACTCTTGTTTAGCTTCTTTAGCATCTTGGCGGCTTTCTTCACCATGAGAGCAAGGTTTTCATCTTCATCTTCTTCATCACTTGAGCTCTCATACTCAAGTCTTGCTTTGCCCTTGTCTTGGCTAGCTTTGAATGCTAAGTCCTTCTCTTTCTTCTTGGTAGAGGATGAGCCATCTTGTGGTGTGATGTGCATGTACATCTCATGAGCATTGATCTTTCCCAAGATTTGTGTTGGTGTAGCGGTGGAAAGACCACCTTGGTGTAGCACGGTCACAATATGCCTATATTTGTCAATGGGGAGGAAACTCAAGATCTTTCTCACAACATCGGATGGTGACATTTGAGTAAGTCCAAGCCCATTGACTTCCTCTACAAGAACATTCAAACGTGAATACATCTCATTAGCACATTCTTTGGAAAGCATCTCAAATGAATTTAGCTTTTTAATCACAAGATGATAGCGTTCCTCATGCTCACTCTTGGTTCCCTCATGGAGCGCACAAACATCCGACCATAGTGCATGGGTGTCTTTGTGGTTCCTTACGTGGTTGAACACATCTTTGCAAAGGCCTCTAAATATGGTGTTGCGAGCCTTTGCATTCCATTTTTCATAATTAACCTCATTGCCTTATAGGTTAGTAGCATCCCGAGGTTTTGGGAAGCCTGGTGAGGCGACTCTAAGAATACCAACGTCTAGAGCTTCTAAGTACGCCTCCATGCGGATTTTCCAATATGGAAAGTCATCTCCCTCAAAGATAGGAGGAGGTCCATCCCCGTGAGATATCTTGCTCTAAGTAGTTAAGCTTAAAAACATGAGCACGAGGCTTTAATACCAATTGAAAGGATCAAGATGCCCAAGAGGGGGGGTGAATTGGGCTAATTCTAAATTTTCTTGCAATAATCAAATCCTACGGTTAGCCCAATTAACCCCTTGTGCCTAGAAAAGTGTTTCTATTAATCTAACGCACAACGGACTTGCAACCTATGTTCCAAACTTACTCTAGCATGGCAATTCTATGAATGTAAGAACAAGTATTGAATTGCTCAAAGTAAATGCTCAAAGTAAATAGAGAGAGGAACACGGCGATGTTTTGCCGAGGTATCGGAGAGTCGCCACTCCCCACTAGTCCTCGTTGGAGCACCCACGCAAGGGTGTAGCTCCCCCTTGATCCGCGCAAGGATTAAGTGCTCTCTACAGTTTGATTCTTCGACACTCCATCGTGGTGAATCACCCAAAGCTGCTCACAACTTGAGTTGGGTCACCCACAAGCTCCGTCGGGTGATCACCAAGCTCCCAATCACCACCAAGCCATCTAGGTGATGGCGATCACCAAGAGTAACAAGCACAAACTCTCACTTGACCACGCGAAGCCTAATGAGAAGATGGATGCACACTTGGCTACTCTCGATTCACTAATGAGGCTACTCTCTTGAATTCTCAAATCTCAATCACCTCACTAGGACCTTGCTCTTCTTGGCACTCACAAACATGTTTCTCATCTATTAGAATGAGCAAAAGTGACTCCACACATGAGTGGAGCTTCTATTTATAAGGCAGCCTGAAATACGAACCATTATGAGCTTCTGCAGGGTGACCGGACGCTCCGGTCAGGTTGACCGAACGCTCCGGTAAGTTCAACCCACAAACCAGTGATAAAGTGTTGACTGGATGCTGGCAAAGACTAATCACCACTGACCGAACGCATCCGGTCGTATTAAACCCTCACTGGAACCTTACTGTACTCAACCGAACGCTGAACCCCCAGGGTCCGGTCAGTACTGACCGGACACGTCCGATCGCAGATTCCCTTCTCTAAAACCTTACTGGAGTCGACCGAACGCTGCCTCTCAGCATCCGGTCACTTGACCTCTCCAGCGTCCGGTTGTACCAAACGCAATCTCTTGATCAAATGAACTGACCGGACCCTGCGGCCAGCGTCCGGTCGCACCAGAGCCAGCGTCCGGTCAGCATTTGACCCTCCATTCACTTCCAACTCTCAAACATATGTGAATGAAGTTTGCTCCATAGGATCATAGGGCTGTTGTGGAGCTACCTAGTGCTAGTTTTAACAAGTGTGCACCATACCTAACTCACTAGACTCACTTAGGTCAAGCTACCCGTCCATACCCCCCTTAATAGTATGGCCAAAGGAAAAACAAAGTCCTAAACTACTCTAAGTGTCACTCCAACTCCAATCGACACTTAGAACTAGTCATCCTTAACCTTGTCGTCCATCCTTTGAAAACCGAAACGATTTCCATCGTAGGGGCATGACCACCTTGATTGCCCAATTGATCTCCATTACCATGACCTAACTTAATTGCCTCTGCAAAACACACGTTAGTCATAGTAATCTTGTATTGTCATTAATCACCGAAACCCAACAAGGGGCCTAGATGCTTTCAATCTCCCCCTTTTTGGTGATTGATGACAATACCATCTAGAGTATGTGAAAGAGTGAGGTTTTTGACGGGCTTGGTTCATATAAGATTTTGTTAATAATTACAAAAGTGTTAGTCAAGCTTATATGACCCAAGCCAACACGATGTACTCAAAAGATGTGAAATAAGCATGAGTACAAGTAATAAAGCTCATTTGCATCGGAGTATAAACGCGGAAGCAAAGGCAAATGAGCATAACACAAGTGATATGATATATAAATAATGTAAAGTAGAGAGCACACATGTCATATATCACAATAACGTAGATATCACTATCACATAGATATAATAGTATGCATGAAGGTAAACACACGAATGCATAAACATATTAGTGTACCACACAAATAAGACTCCAAATGTATATAATAAGCTAATAATAGATAACTATCTCCCCCTAAATGTCACTCCCCCTGAGTCTACATACTCGAACCCTCTCCCCCTTTGGCGTCAACCACCAAAACCTAAGGGTCGGTCGGTGGGGCTGTAGCGGATGAGCCTGGCGCTGAGGTACGAGGGGCAAGCTAGAACTGGGCGCCATCATCATCTGACCCTGAGCTCTGTACTGACTGACCCTCTATGGCTGGAAGTGTCTCTAAAGTGGTCTGGATCTGAGCTGGGGCAGGTGCTGCCTGTGATGCTACTGGTACGTCTGTTGTAGGATCTAAAGAGGCAACAGACGAGGGGAGCCTCTGAGTAGTCACAGTGATAGGGGCTGCTGTAGAAGGACCGGCAGTATGCATATGTGGTGGTGTAGGCATGTCGGTCAACTCGCTGAAGGAAGCTCAAAGACTCCTGGAGACTGACATGTCAGGCACAAATATCGAGGATGACTGATCCGGTGAGAAGCCCGTATGATATGGTGTGAACTGCGGGGCTACCACTAGCGATGACAACCACTGGGACACTTGAACTATAGGTGAAGCAAACAGAGCTGGAGGCTGCCCCTGACTCTAAAGCCCACTGGGCTGTACTGCTGGAGTCATCATAGTGGTGGCAGGCTGAGCAAGCTGGGGCGAAAGCTATGGCTGTGGGGCCCCAAGTGCTGTTACTATATGCTGCATAAATCCCATAAGCTGCTACTACATGAGTAACTATTGCTGATGCATCTGCTGCTGCTGCTACTGGAGAATCTGCTGCTGTCGCTGGAACTCATCCAAATGAGCCTGAAACTGTGCAAAGTTTGTAGCTATCTCCTGAGCCTATCGTGCCTGATCCTGCTGCATCCGCTCAAGAATAGCAATCAAAGCGGGGTCCATCTGCGGTGCAGCTGGAGCTAAGCTAGAACTGTTGGCCTCTACATCATGTCTACGTGGAGGCATATGAGGAATCGGTAGATAGTCGTCATCCGAACTGTCAGTAGACTCTATCACCTCCTGTTGTGCCTCAAGCTGCTCTTCCTCAGTAGCAGCTATGCCTCTGATGATCTCGTCCTGCTGAGCTGCTGACTCTAGAACATCTAGACGATGGCTGGGCTAAGTGGGTGCCTGTGGTGTGCTGTGCCTGATCCTCTATGCCATGTTATAAGCTGGAAACTCTATGGTGGCACCCTTGTACTCTACAACCATCTCAGGGGTCCTAACCTACACAGCCTTAAGCATCAAGAAAGTGATCCAATGTGCATATGGGAGCTGCCTGTGACCCTTGAAGCCCTCAACTATAGTATCCTCCATCTCTGATAGAAGGAGGTCCCAAATGTCGAACACGGTCTGCTGCAGCAGGGCATTGAGGAGCCAGAGCTATAGGCGAGTTAGACCCTCTCTGTATCCCAACCTAGGAAGTAGTGTCCTCCTGATGATAGCCTCTAGCACATGAGCTATAGGAGTAAGGTCACTAGGGTTCCTCCTCGACCCCTCACCAAAGGGCTCCTTGAAGCAATGGCACACAAGATCTGTAGGGGGCACCATCCCTCCATGAGGACGCCTAGGAGGCTCCTGCTATCCATAACATACCTCATGCAATCTGATAGGCTGATCCTATAGCCTCAGTATCTCCTGGGCCCTGAAACTCATCACCCTGTAGTCTCTACTGTTGAATGCAAAGTGTATGAAGTTATGCTACAGGTCAACGTAGAGTGAAGCATAAAACTGCCGAACCCAAGATGGTACATACAGTCCAGTTCGACCAATCAGATCTGTTAGCCTCAGCAAATATGACAAGTAGGGGCGGATATGCTCTCCGGCTGCTGCCACAATAGACTCTATACTGCATACCCGCTGAGATCTAAACACTGGCCCACTATTGAGATAAGCATTGTAGAAATCCTCCTAGAGCGGTGTATAGAAACCCTCTGCTGCTCTCTCATCCCTCCTCGAAGGGAACCACACCTCAAACTTAACAAACCTCAGCTGCCGAACCTGCCTGGCCGTGGCGGCCCTCAAGTCAAGATGTACCACTGGAGGCGGACCCTGTGGTCTAGGTAGTGGGCGTGAACCCCTACGCTGTGTAGCTGGCCTCGGTGGAACTGTAGCACTAGTACGACTAGAGTGGCGTAGCTGGGGTGCCTTCTCGGTCTCCTCGGCCTGCTGGCCCTCCTAAGTCTCCTAAGCTGGCTGAGGCTCTGCTGGTGGGGGCTGCTGTTGTGGCTCCTACTGGGACTCCCCCTGAGGTCGAGGCTCCTCAATAGCAAGTCGATGTCCTACCATCATGATAGTCCTAGGTGGACCACCATGACGATGCTCAGCCTCCTCAACTGTTGCCCTCTGTGCTAGTGTGAGCTGCGGATCTACAATGACAACACCACTACGAGCACCGCCTCTCTCGGCACTCTCTGCGGCCTCAGCGACTACTACTGCTCTCGCTGTCTCTGTGTCAGGGTACTTGTGCTTCTTAGATGTAACCTGCTTCGTTGCCTTGCCTTTGGTTCCTGCGGGCAAGCGAGGCGGGGGCCTCCAATCGTCATCTCTTGGACCACCCCAACATTCTTCGTATGAGCCATCTGATCTGACAAGAAGATGAACTGTCACTGACAAAGATTAACTGTAAAACTAACACTCCCGAGGCTTGGCCTCGATCCGTACTCGTGAGCTTGGCTCCGAGTTAACTGACAACTGCCACAAGAACCTCAACAGCACCGACTCGTTGCACGATGGAATAGATGGATATACAAATAAATACAATATATCCAATAGATGCGAAAACCCTAGGAAGCAAGCAATGTAGGTACGAAATTGAAGCGACAGGCATGCTACCTGATGATCCACGATCCAAGAAAAGAAGAGACGTCATGCGGGGAACCTCAAAACCGGCTAGGGTTAGGGTTTGCGAAGCACTTCGATGAATCGATGGCCCTAGATGATTTAGGTCAATGCATTGAAAATTGATCTAGGTCACAAGCAAGACAAATTGAGTTGAAAGGATCAAGATCAAGCAAAGAGGATGCTATGGCCTTACCAACGAGGAGGCAGGGCTAGGACACGGTAGGTGCGGGCTTGGATGGCGCTCGGTGGCTAGCACGAGCACTGCTGGCGCGACAGATCAGCATGGTGGAGGCGTGGGGAGGCGTGTGCGTGGCGGCGAACAAACATGGCTTAAACATCCTCAATTTTCTGCGAGGGTAAAATCCACAGAATGAATTATAATATGATGAAACCAATAGTTTATTCCATCATACTATCTTATATCAGTCGATATCACAGTCATACATCGTAAGATTACAAGAATGCAAGATATTACATCACTGGAGAACACACCTATTACAGAGTTAATCTAGTGGAAGACTATCGAGTGAAGGCTCCTCCTTCATGGGTCATCATCAGAGTTGGCGTAGTGCAGCGTACATTCCATCTCCGAACCAAACTTGAGCGTAGGCACGAGACCTCCTAATCCTTCTAAAGTCAGCATCTCTGAGAAGCAGGAAGATCTGCACACCGCCAGAAGTGTGCAGGCCATGGTCAGCACCGATGAGCTTTAGTGGAAAAGATAAAACAAGGGGATCTGGCGATCCTAACATTTGGCTATGGTTTGCATCCTTAGCGCATGAGAAGCAAGTAACAGTAGTAATGTAATAACAATATCCAGTTTTTAACACATTCCTAGCCACACACATCCACATCCATCCATATCCATCCACCAACCCATCCCAACCATAACCACACCACCATCACCTCATCTCATCTCACACACTCAGGTCGATAGGCCGACTCCCTCTCGGCACTTGTCTCAACGGCCCGTAGCCCCCGGCTCATGGCCGGAAAATACCCAAACCCTGGAGGGAGGAAGGAAGGACTCATCTCCTATCTAGTTTAAGCGAAACCCAGGAAAGGTCCATAGCTGACAAGTCGGCATATGTATCGATCGATCAACCATACACTCTACAGAGGTTTTACATACCCACAAGATAGCCATTCTCGACGGAGCCCCGTCTAGGCAGATTCCGGCCGCTTGCTAGCCTAGAACGATGCTACCCTACCTCTTAGCCCTGGAACATCCCAAGTCTAGTCTAGGATGGCTGATACTGTGAGTCGTAGACAGAGCCGGGGCCCTCCGGGTGTCAAGAGCTAGGTCCACAAGGCCTCCTAAAGTCTCGGAAGGGTGTGGGGGCAACCGCGCACCCCGTACCTCCTTACACACGTTCGCCTAGCAGTAGTGGCATTGTTCTACCAAGTAGTCCAACCGTCCCGTACCATATAGGGCGAGTGGGATGTAAAGGATTCCCGGTGAGTCTGAGTACTAGTAAGTCCTTAGGGATTGACCAAACCAGAATGTCTCCATCAGGGTTTCCATTTTATGTGCCACCACAACACCTCTACCCTGGGCTCCACCTCTCCGAGGTTCACACCCAAGGCCACCTCCAATTACCATTTACCCACCATAGGTATACCATATCCAAGTGCCCAGGTAGCACCACATGGCAAGACTCGCCCCAGGCTCGTTGTTATTCTAGCTCGGTCGACACAACCCTCACTCTCCACGCACCCAAGACACACGCAGCATGCTCACACACCACCAAGTCCGGCACCCATAGCCAAACCATTCCTAGGGGGTTCACCACCAGCATCACATCCCCGATATAATGCGAAGTGGAGTTAATAATAAGTATAGTGGTGTAATATGCAAGCAAGCAGGCAAGTAAGCATATATAAGCGAGCGAATGCGCAAAGCAGGGTGACATGGTAGAGTGGGTTGCATCAGGGTAATAATGGCTCAGGTAGTAGCATGCATCAAAGTACTATCAAAGGAATAATTATAAAGTGCTAGCAGTTCTAGATATTATGCAATGTCTAATAGGATTCTCTAATAGAGGGTGCTGCCATGACACCTATGATGTCGAGGTAGTAGTGGTACTATTCTTCATTAGTTGATGTAGTCGTTCAGCAATGTCTCCTCTTCGCATGGTCTTGTCGTTGATCACGTTCTCCTTCTCCATTGAGTTCCGATCCAACGTTGTCCTTGAGGCAATTACCTCCAAAACTCACTCAAGGCAAGAAAACAAACAATATTCCAAAAGGCGACAAGACCCAGACGGAACACAAAGAGAAGATGGCTTGGCCCTCTCGGCTAATGTCCGATCCATGGGCCAAAGAAACACGAGTGGTGGTATGCTGTGCACAAGCTTAAGTCATGGCCAAGCTAGTATGGCTTTACGATAAACGGTTTAAGCTAGAGTTTATCCAGAGCAAACACCACGGCTCACGACCTTTCGATCCGGTGTCATTGAATTGACGGGGATTTGGAAGTCGGGCCCAAGAAGGAAGAACGACGGGGTTCGGCTCTTATAGCCTTATCCCACAGGTCACAATTGGACATGAGTAGCAAACAAGAATGATTTATACTATTGTAACTCAGCTCCAATGTACTTCGGCTCGCCCACTACAGTAGAAAGCGGTAGCGCAAAGAGATTGGACAGCAACGGGTTCTCTCGATTCTCACGACATAATACTGTCGGGAGCCAAGAAGAGAGTTGCTCAGCAAACAAAAGAAGCGGGGGTTAGCTAGGCACATCCATGTCATGTTCTCAGACACATCTTCGGGAAAGATGGTTTTAGATGGTCGATCGGGTCGACACGCATGGGTCCGAGGTACAACATAGACTATAGCTTCGCTAGCTAAAAAGAGATAGTCCAGTCTTTGATCCAATCGCCATGCACAAGGCGGGATCGAATAGAGCGGGCTAATAGGGCAATAACAGCATAAAACGGAGGTCTACTCCTTCCGGCACACACGCCATGATAGAAGACAGGGCATCGGAAGGAGCGACAAACACCAAGTGCACAGACCACTCGTAGGGTACCCGACCTGGGTGCACTGGCACTAAGATACCTCTCGGATTCGAAGCGGTGCGGTTGTCACCGCGAGAATCGGAGAAACGTGATGGTCAAATGCGGTACAAGCATACAAGGTCTTGAGCACTAAAAGTGAAGGGGAGGCGTAGCTCCATGGTCATGGCGAGGTGAACTCGTGGCCACAAGCTATGCCAATGAGTTGGCATCCATCGTTCCACGATTGTTTACTCCTAGGTTATCTCCCATAGAACTTGGTCACAAAGGGCTCAAAATGTGCGGGTAATATCCGCATCGATATCGCCATCGATATTGAATCCATCACGACCATGTTCAAGGGTCGAAGGCAGGAGCTAACACTCATGGTACTATGAAGCCAACTAAAAAGCGACGAGTTGAGTTACACTCGGCATCACAGTCATGGTGAGATGGATCCTGCGATTGTAACGTCCGAATGAGGTACAATCCCTCAGCCGGCTCGAAGGCTCGGCACACAGGCAACAACACCAACAATCAGCGATAAGAACCAAACACAACCGAAGACGCAACAACTCGACATGACTGAGGAGTAGCACATTCTATAGTTGGGGATAGGCAGACCTACACAAGGGCATGGTGAAGATAGATATAGATAGATCAAGATCATGTATTGTAAGTGGACGAACAAGTATAAGAATAAGCAGGAAGGGGCTTTCATCGGTGGTCGGAGATGTCACCGAGGTGGTCGGTGAGATCACCGTCGTGGTCGGAAGGCTGGCCGAGGTGGTCGGAAGGCTGGCTGAGGTGGTCAAAGAGCTTTGCCAACATGGTCGGTGAGATCAACGTGGTCGGTAAGATTGCCAAAGTGGTCGGAAAGGTTACCAACGTGGTCGGAAGGGTTGCCGAGGTGGTCGGAAAGGTTGCCGAGGTGGTCGGAAAGTACTTAAGGGTTGGTCCACATCGTGGTGCTCATCAACGGTGATCTCGGCAACGGTGGTCTTGACAACGGTGGTCTTGGCAAAGGTGGTCTCGATATCTCCTCAACGGCATGCACTTGCAAGGCAAGGCGACAGAAACGTCGGAAAGACTCCTCTTGTCATCGGTGCGATGCTAGGGATCACACAGTTTCTCAACGGCTCGCCCTTGTTTTAACGAGGTAGTCGGAATGTCGGGGACGGACTCCATACAACGACGGCAGAAGATGTGGAGTCCCAAGGGCTGTTATAACTTGTCCTGGAGGGTTGTGGCTTCTTCTAGACAGCTATGGCCTGCTGTGGCTAGCTATGGCTTGCTATGGCTCGCTATGGCTGGCTACAAGTGGCTATGGCGTTGGCTCGCACATGTGGCTTGGTGTAGGACTGCGCATGGGCATGCGAACGGCCGTGGCGGTGTGGTCCCGAGACTCATGCGACGTCATGTAGAGGCACGGCCGTGCATCACCACATGCAAGTGAGTGTGCATAAGCCCACGGCTTGTGGCGTGCGTCCACGAATGATGGGCGAAGCAAGGCTGGGGCTCTAGGTCTGTGTGTGGGGGTTAGGCAAGTCCATGGCACACCTATACGCCTCCCAAGCGGAAAAGCAAGGGTTACGCTAGCATCAGCTACATAGGGGCGGTCTAGGTGTTGCGTACGGTCTCCAGGAGTTTGGTCACGGCCGTGGCTAGGACATGGCGTTCTCGGTGTACTCGAGCTCATGGTGGTCACAAAAGGGCAGGCTAGGCCTCACATGAGCATGTAGTGGTGGCCACAGTGCGCTATGGTTGGGCATCCAAGGTCATGGCACGGTGTTTTTCTATGTAACATAAACAGGCTCATGCTAGTGTCATCTGAGGTGTGAGTGCAACAGAATGACACGACGAGTGCGTGTGCGTGATGTGTCCAAGGGCGTTGGCATCGTGCGGCTGACGAGGCCCTTGTAAAAAAACATGGCTCAAAGGCCGTACACATGGAGGGGTCATCGGTCTTAGGCTGGCAACATGTAGGGCTTTTAGTCCAGCTTTGGTTTGCAACAGCGGCTCGAAGGCCAGTCAGCGGGTGGCCGGAGGGGCGACAGAGTCAGTGAAGGGTGCTTCAAGGCATGCTGCTTCCCTACGAAGTGAAGCAACATGGCACGAAGGCCAGTCTTAGGCACAAACTCCACTACGGTGCAAGGGAAGGCGAAAACTTGGCTTTGGGAGGCTCACCGTCATCAGAGGATGGAGGTAGGCCGCCTGGTGCAAGAAGGGTTCGGTGTGGCAGATCGCATCAAGGTAGTGGCGCTTCCGATCGTGGCCGTGACGTCGTGGTGTGGCTGTCCGGGCTTGGTGGACGAAGGTGGCGCTGGTGGCTCTTGGCTACGGTTCAGGGCGACGCCGCCGTGGTCGGGGTGCAGGGCGAGGTCGTGTGGTGCGGCTGGTGGTGTGGTCGCAGCATGGCGAGGGGGCTTGGAATGACGCGTCGGGGACGACATGGCCTCCGAGCGACGAGGCTTGGCATAGAGGAGAGCTGGGTGAGGCTATGACGGGGTCGCTGCTGCGGTTGTGACTTCCCCGAGCGTGCTGGGCCGTCGTCGCCGTGCAGTTGCGGCAGGGGGGTGAAGCAGAGGAGGTCCGGCTTCCATGGGAACACAAATCACGGCACGAGGGCCGATCTCAATCAAGGACGACGACAGGGAAAGGGGAAAAAATGGGAGCTTTGGCAATGACGCTGCTCACCGGTGAGCACGGAGCGGCATCGAGGAGATGTCATGGTTGATGCCGAGCCGGAGTGGGGTCGCGATGTGCGGGCTCCGAACAGCGTGGCATGGATGTCGTCACCGTGGCGATGTCGGCGTGGTGAGGCACTGCGGTCTCCAACTTGGCGTTCGGCGAGGACGTGGATGACGTCGCCATGGCGAGGTACCAGCGGCAGCGTGGGCTTGAGGTGGAGGAAGGTAGGCGCGTGCGCCATCATCGGCTTGGCGAGACCGAGGTGGTGGCGAGGCCGGCTGTGGTGGGTGGAACGGCACCGCGTGGTGCCGGCAGTGGGGTTGCTGAACATGGTGAGGCTTGAGGCGGCTAGGGAAGGGAGAGGGTGCCGGCTGTTGGGGCTTCTTATGCTCGCGGCGCTAGGGCTCCCAGGGGCTCCGTCCATCCTCGACGTCCGTGCACAGTCAGAGACACGCGGCGTGCATCAAGCGGCACGGGAGCCAAGGCGCGTGGGGTCGCGAGCTTGCGTGCGGTGCGCGTGCAAGGCGCATGCGCGCGGGTCAGAGCGAGCGGCGGCGGTGGCAACTGGGAGCGGCTGCTCTGCCCTAGGGTCGGTGGGGCATGTGGATGCTGGCCAGGATGGGCCAAGGTGGGTTGGTGCGGGGGCGACGCGGGCCGGCTGCGTGGGAGGCCTGCGAGCGCCACTGGGCTTATGGCCTTGCTGGGCCGGCCGGTTGATGGTCGGGCCACGCGGCCGGGAGAAGAGGCTGGCGCGCGAGCAGGCCGGAAGCAGGGTGGGCTGGTTCGGTTATTTGGGCCAGGTGCCCCTTTTCTTTTCTAATTTCTTGCTACATTATATTTGCTTCCAAAAGCTCCTAAATTGGTATACATGGGTTACCAACATGTACAGCTCCTAGTGGGTCCTCTAGGGGTTATCTATGGGTTAGTGGGGTCCATGTCGAGGGTCAGCAATTTGCAGGCATTGATTTACAAGGAAGATCGATTGGCTTAATGAGTTTGGTTAAGGGATTCGAATGAGGTTCAAAAGCAAGATGGTGAATTGAGAGAGAGGAAAAAAGGATTCTTAAGATATTCTAGAAGGGATCAACAGGATTTGCTACGGACTTGTGCACTCCAACACAAAATACTAAACCAACGAAAGAACTCCGGCAAACTCCTACAAGTAATTCTATATGTATGCAATAATTTATTTATAAATTGTTCCTTAGTTTGACCTAGCATCTACATGCTTCACATATTGCAGGAAAAATTTTAAAAAGTTCGTATTTTTGGCTTCTCCAAAAACCCGGGTTGTTACAGTCCACCCTCCTTACAGGAATCTCATCCTTGAGATTAAGGGGTTGGTCGGTCGGTGAAGAGGCAGGGTGTTGCTTCTTGATCGGGTAGTTGTTCCATAGAACCTTGCAAAAGGAATTGTCGTCCTTTTGTTTTCTTTGATAACTCAATCCAAATTTGTACGGGGTGTCCAAAGATCTCTAGAGGTTTTGTCTAGTCATATGGCGGTCTTGGTTCATAACCTGCTAGGTTAGCCAGGGTCCTAGAGTCACATGTAGATAAAATAGCTTCTATATCCTACACTCAGATAATAAATGTCGCAAGAAACTCAACAACATAAGATCCAGGCAATCAGGCAGCATTACAACTCCTATATGCATAGTGTTGACTTGAGGTGACTCCTAAGCCTTTGAGTCTCACACATCTATCGTTCTAACATGGGCAATAACAAGGGAATCATTTCCTAGTGGTCAACTTTTCAGATCGGGGATAGTCAGTTAGTAGTAGAACTCAAGGTAGAGACGGGGAATCAAGTGTTAGTAGCTATGACTCCACTATAGATTGAATGTTTGGCTTCTAAACTAGTGTTTGGTACTAAAGGTCTTGTCCTAAGGTCAAGTATGGCTCTGATACCAACTGAAACATCCTCAATTTTCCGCGAAGGGAAAATCCATAGAATGAATTATAATATGATGAAACCAATAGTTTATTCCATCATATTATCTTATATCAGTCGATATCACAGTCATACATCGTAAGATTACAAGAATGCAAGATATTACATCACTGGAGAACACACCTATTACAGAGTTAATCTAGTGGAAGACTGTCGAGTGAAGGCTCCTCCTTCATGGGTCATCATCAGAGTTGGCGTAGTGCAGCGTACATTCCATCTCCGAACCAAACTTGAGCGTAGGCACGAGACCTCCTAATCCTTCTAAAGTCAGCATCTCTGAGAAGCAGGAAGATCTGCACACCGCCAGAAGTGTGCAGGCCATGGTCAGCACCGATGAGCTTTAGTGGAAAAGATAAAACAAGGGGATCTGGCGATCCTAACATTTGGCTGTGGTTTGCATCCTTAGCGCATGAGAAGCAAGTAACAGTAGTAATGTAATAATAATATCCAGTTTTTAACACATTCCTAGCCACACACATCCACATCCATCCATATCCATCCACCAACCCATCCCAACCATAACCACACCACCATCACCTCATCTCATCTCACACACTCAGGTCGATAGGCCGACTCCCTCTCGGCACTTGTCTCAACGGCCCGCAGCCCCCGGCTCATGGCCGAAAAATACCCAAACCCTGGAGGGAGGAAGGAAGGACTCATCTCCTATCTAGTTTAAGCGAAACCCAGGAAAGGTCCATAGCCGACAAGTCGGCATATGTATCGATCGATCAACCATACACTCTACAGAGGTTTTACATACCCACAAGATAGCCATTCTCGACGGTGCCCCGTCTAGGCAGATTCCGGCCGCTTGCTAGCCTAGAACGATGCCACCCTACCTCTCAGCCCTGGAACATCCCAAGTCTAGTCTGGGATGGCTGATACTGTGAGTCATAGATAGAGCCAGGGTCCTCCGGGTGTCAAGAGCTAGGTCCACAAGGCCTCCTAAAGTCTCGAAAGGGTGTGGGGGCAACCACGCACCCCGTACCTCCTTGCACACGTTTGCCTAGCAATAGTGGCATTGTTCTACCAAGTAGTCCAACCATCCCGCACCATATAGGGCGAGTGGGATGTAAAGGATTCCCGGTGAGTCTGAGTACTAGTAAGTCCTTAGGGATTGACCAAACCAGAATGCCTCCATCTGGGTTTCCATTTTACGTGCCACCACAGCACCTCTACCCCGGGCTCCACCTCTCCGAGGTTCACACCCAAGGCCACCTCCAATTACCATTTACCCACCATAGGTATACCATATCCAAGTGCCCAGGTAGCACCACATGGCAAGACTCGCCCCAGGCTCATCGTCATTCCAGCTCGGTCGACACAACCCTCACTCTCCATGCACCCAAGACACACGCAGCATGCTCACACACCACCAAGTCCGGCACCCATAGCCAAACCATTCCCAGGGGGTTCACCACCAGCATCACATCCCCAATATAATGCGAAGTGGAGTTAATAATAAGTATAGTGGTGTAATATGCAAGCAAGCAGGCAAGTAAGCATATATAAGCGAGCGAATGCGCAAAGCAGGGTGACGTGGTAGAGTGGGTTGCATCAGGGTAATAATGGCTCAGGTAGTAGCATGCATCAAAGTACTATCAAATGAATAATTATAAAGCGCTAGCAGTTCTAGATATTATGCAATGTCTAATAGGATTCTCTAATAGAGGGTGCTGCCATGACACCTACGATGTTGAGGTAGTAGTGGTACAATTCTTCATTAGTTGATGTAGTCGTTCAGCAATGTCTCCTCTTCGCAGGGTCCTGTCATCGATCACATTCTCCTTCTCCATCGAGTTCCGATCCAACGTTGTCCTTGAGGCAATTACCTCCAAAACTCACTCAAGGCAAGAAAACAAACAATATTCCAAAAGGCGACAAGACCCAGACGGAACACAAAGAGAAGATGACTTGGCCCTCTCAGCTGATGTCCGATCCTTGGGCCAAAGAAACATGAGTGGTGGTATGCTGTGCACAAGCTTAAGTCATGGCCAAGCTAGTATGGCTTTACGATAAACGGTTTAAGCTAGAGTTTATCCAGAGCAAACACCACGACTCACGACCTTTCGATCTGGTGTCATTGAATTGATGGGGATTTGGAAGTCGGGCCCAAGAAGGAAGAACGATGGGGTTCGGCTCTTATAGCCTTATCCCACAGGTCACAATTGGACATGAGTAGCAAACAAGAACGATTTATACTATTGTAACTCGGCTCCAATGTACTTCGGCTCACCCGCTACGGTAGAAAGCGGTAGCGCAAAGAGATTGGATAGCAACGGGTTCTCTCGATTCTCACGACATAATACTGTCGGGAGCCAAGAAGAGAGTTGCTCAGCAAACAAAAGAATCGGGGGTTAGCTAGGCACATCCTTGTCATGTTCTCAGACACATCTTGGGGAAAGATGGTTTTAGACGGTCGATCGGGTCGACATGCACGGGTCTGAGGTACAACATAGACTATAGCTTCGCTAGCTAAAAAGAGATAGTCCGGTCTTTGATCCAATCGCCATGGACAAGGCGGGATCGAATAGAGCAGGCTAATAGGGCAATAACAGCATAAAACGGAGGTCTACTCCTTCCGACACACACGCCACGACAGAAGACGGGGCATCGAAAGGAGCGACAAACACCAAGTGCGCAGACCACTCGTAGGGTACCCGACCTGGGTGCACTGGCACTAAGATACCTCTCGGATTCGAAGCGGTGCGGTTGTCACCACGAGAATCGGAGAAACGTGATGGTCAAACGGGGTACAAGCATACAAGGTCTTGAGCACTAAAAGCGAAGGGGAGGCATAGCTCCATGGTCATGGCGAGGTGAACTTGCGGCCACAAGCTATGCCAACGAGTTGGCATCCATCGTTCCATGATTGTTTACTCCCAGGTTATCTCCCATAGAACTCGGTCACAAAGGGCTCAAAATGTGCGGGTAATATCCGCATCGATATCGCCATCGATATTGAATCCATCATGACCATGTTCAAGGGCCGAAGGCAGGAGCTAACACTCGTGGTACTATGAAGCCAACTAAAAAGCGATGGGTCGAGTTACACTCGGCATCACAGTCATGGCGAGATGGATCCCGCGATCGTAACGTCCGAACGAGGTACGATCCCTCAGCCGGCTCGAAGGATCGGCACACAGGCAACAACAACAACAATCAGCGATAAGAACCAAACACGATCGAAGATGCAACAACTCGACACGACTGAGGAGTAGCACATTCTATAGTTGGGGATAGGCAGACCTGCACAAGGGCATGGTGAAGATAGATATAGATAGATCAAGATCATGTATTGTAAGTGGACGAACAAGTATAAGAATAAGCAGGAAGGGGCTTTCGTCGGTGGTCAGAGATGTCACCGAGGTGGTCGGTGAGATCACCGTCATGGTCGGAAGGCTGGCCGAGGTGGTTGGAAGGTTGGCCGAGGTGGTCGGAGAGCTTTGCCAATGTGGTCGGTGAGATCAACGTGGTCGGTAAGATTGCCGAAGTGGTCGGAAAGGTTACCAACATGGTCAGAAGGGTTGCCGAGGTGGTCAGAAAGGTTGCCGAGGTGGTCAGAAAGTACTTAAGGGTTGGTCCACATCGTGGTGCTCTTCAACGATGATCTCGGCAACGGTGGTCTTGACAATGGTGGTCTTGGCAAAGGTGGTCTCGATATCTCCTCAACGGCACGCACTTGCAAGGCAAGGCGACCGGAACGTCGAAAAGACTCCTCTTGTCATCGGTGCGATGCTAGGGATCACGCGATTTCTCAACGGCTCGCCCTCGTTTTAATGAGGCAGTCGGAATGTTGGGGACGGACTCCATACAACGACGACAGAAGATGTGGAGTCCCAAGGGCTGTTATAACTTGTCCCGGAGGGTTGTGGCTTCTTCTGGACAGCTACGGCCTGCTGTGGCTAGCTGTGGCTTGCTATGGCTCGCTGTGGCTGGCTACAAGTGGCTATGGCGTTGGCTCCCACACATGGCTCAGCGTAGGACTACGCATGGGCATGCGAACGGCCACGGCGGTGTGGTCCCGAGGCTCACTCGACATCATGCAGAGGCACGGCCGTGCGTCACCACATGCAAGTGAGTGTGCATAAGCCCACGGCTCATGGCGTGCGGCCACGAATGACAGGCGAAGCAAGGCTGGGGCTCTAGGTCTGTGTGTGGGGGTTAGGCAAGTCCATGGCACACCTATATGCCTCCCAAGTGGAAAAGCGAGGGTTACGCTAGCATCAGCTACACAGGGGTGGTCTAGGTGTTGCGTACAGTCTCCAGGAGTTTGGTCACGGCCGTGGCTAGGACATGGCGTTCTCGGTGTACTCGAGCTCATGGTGGTCACAAAAGGGCGGGCTAGGCCTCACACAAGCGTGTAGTGGTGGCCATAGTGCGCTATGGTTGGGCATCCAAGGTCATGGCATGGTGTTTTTCTATGTAACGTAAACAGGCTCATGCTAGTGTCATCCGAGGCGTGAGTGCAATGGAATGACATGACGAGTGCGTGTGCGTGATGTGTCCAAGGGCGTTGGCATCGTGCGGCTGACGAGGCCCCTGCAGAAAAACATGGCTCGAAGGCCGGACACATTGAGGGGTCATCGGTCTTGGGCTGGCAACATGTAGGGCTTTTTGTCTGGCTTTGGTTTGCAACAGTGGCTCGAAGGCCAGGCAGCAGGTGGCCGGAGGGGCGACGGAGTCGGTGAAGGGTGCTTCAAGGCATACTGCTTCCCTATGAAGTGATGGAACGTGGCACGAAGGCCAGTCTTAGGCACAAACTCCACTACGGTGCAAGGGAAGGCGAAAACTTGGCTTTGGGAGGCTCACCGTCATCAAAGGATGGAGGCAGGCCGCCTGGTGCAGGAAGGGTTCGGTGCGGCAGATCGCATCAAGGTAGTGGCGCTTCCGATCGTGGCCACGACATCGTGGTGTGGCTGTCCGGGCTTGGTGGATGGAGGTGGCGCCGGTGGCTCTTGGCTGCGGTTCAGGGTGACGCCGCCGTGGTCGGGGTGCAGGGCGAGGTCATGTGGTGCGGCTGGTGGCGTGGTCGCAGCATGGCGAGGGGGCTCGGAACGACGCGACGGGGACGACGTGGCCTCCGAGCGACGCGGCTTGGCGCAGAGGAGAGCTGGGTGAGGCTATGACGGGGTCGCTGCTGCGGCTATGACTTCCCCGAGCGCGCTGGGCCGTCATCGCCGTGCAGTTGCGGCAGGGGTGTGAAGCAGAGGAGGTCCGACTTCCATGGGAACACAAATCACAACACGAGGGCCGATCTCAGTCAAGGACGACGATAGGGAAAGGGGAAAAAAATGGGAGCTTTGGCAACGACGCTGCTCACCGGTGAGCATGGAGCGGCATTGAGGAGATGTCATGGTTGACGCCGAGCCAGAGCGGGGTCGCGATGTGCGGGCTCCGAACGGCGTGGCGTGGATGTCGTCGTCGTGGCGATGTCGGCGTGGTGAGGCACTGCGATCTCCAGCTTGGCGTTCGGCGAGGACGTGGACAACGTCGCCGTGGCGAGGTACCAGCGGTGGCATGGGCTCAAGGTGGAGGAAGGTAGGCGCGTGCGCCGTCATCAGCTTGGCGAGACCGAGGTGGTGGCGAGGCCAGCTGTGGTGGGTGGAACGGCACCGCGTGGTGTCGGCGGTGGGGTTGCTGAACATGGGGAGGCTTGAGGCGGCTGGGGAAGGGAGAGGGTGCCGGCTGCTGGGGCTTCTTATGCTTGCGGCGCTAGGGCTCCCAGGGGCTCCGTCCATCCTCGACGTCCATGCACGGTCAGAGACATGCGGCGCGCATCAAGCGGAGTGGGAGCCAAGGCGCGTGGGGTCGCGAGCTTGCGTGCGGTGCGCGTGCAGGGCCTGTGCGTGCGGGTCAGAGCGAGCGGCGGCGGCGGCGACTGGGAGCGGTTGCTCTGCCCTAGGGTCGGTGGGGCATGCGAATGCTGGCCAGGATGGGCCAAGGTGGGTTGGTGCGGGGGCGACGCGGGCCGGCTGCGTGGGAGGCCTGCGAGCGCCACTGGGCTTATGGCCTTGCTGGGCCGGCCGGTTGATGGTCGGGCCACGCGGCCGGGAGAAGAGGCTGGCGCGCGAGCAGGCCGGAAGCAGGGTGGGCTGGTTCGGTTATTTGGGCCAGGTGCCCCTTTTCTTTTCTAATTTCTTGCTACATTATATTTGCTTCCAAAAGCTCCTAAATTGGTATACATGGGTTACCAACATGTACAACTCCTAGTGGGTCCTCTAGGGGTTATCTATGGGTTAGTGGGGTCCATGTCGAGGGTCAGCAATTTGCAGGCATTGATTTACAAGGAAGATCGATTGGCTTAATGAGTTTGGTTAAGGGATTCGAATGAGGTTCAAAAGCAAGATGGTGAATTGAGAGAGAGGAAAAAAGGATTCTTAAGATATTCTAGAAGGGATCAATAGGATTTGCTACGGACTTGTGCACTCCAACACAAAATACTAAACCAACGAAAGAACTCCGGCAAACTCCTACAAGTAATTCTATATGTATGCAATAATTTATTTATAAATTGTTCCTTAGTTTGACCTAGCATCTACATGCTTCACATATTGCAGGAAAAATTTTAAAAAGTTCGTATTTTTGGCTTCTCCAAAAACCCGGGTTGTTACAACGGCGAGCGACTGCGGTGGCGCGCAGCTGCAGTGGCGCACGGTCGCGGAGCAGGGGCGAGCGCGGGCTACACTCCGGCGACAAGGGTGCGCGGCGGCGTGGAAGAGCTGCGGCGGCACTAGCTAGGGCTAGGTCATGGCGGATGCGAGGCAAGGAACGACACTAGCGGTTATATGGGTCCCCCAACACGACAGAATAGGAAACAGAAGAAGAGTCCTGATGCCGCACGAGATCTACTGACCGGACGCTCCGGTGGTAGCGACCGGACGCTACCACCCAGCGTCCGATCGATTCTAGAGAGGTCCAATTTCTCTGGAATCACGACCGAACACGTCCGGTGGTCCATGACCGGACGCAGGCAGGGTCTGGTCAGTTGCCTTGAACTCCATGTAGATCGACCGGACGCTAGATCCCTTCCTGGCCGGATGCACAAATGCAGCATCCGGTCACTCCTTCAGCAGCAGTTCACCTCCTGTGAACTGACCGGACGCTGGACTGCAGAGTCCGGTGTAGCGTCTGGTCACCCTTTTCCAGCAAATCTTCAATGTTCCTTCGCGCTGCCTATTCCCAATCAAGTCCCAACTTGAATAAGATCCAAATAAACACCAATTGGGACTGATGTGAGTGACCTCTCTCAAACCCTCATATTTTTCAAAATATTTTGCCTTAGGCTATAATTCTTTTTAAGAAAATAGGCAGTAAGAGGGCAAATGGAATAAAATGACAAAACAACATCCATGCATATGCAATACTTTGTAAGTAAATCTAGTTGCTTGTCAAGTTTGATCCAAGGTTAAGCTTCTTCACACGCTTTTCGGCGGTTATCTTAACCATGTTAGACAAGCCCTATATGCATTGCCAAAAATTAAACATGTTGTATACTACAATGAATGCAAGGGACAACACAAGCTCAATTTTTAGTGAAGTTGCTAAAGTCAAGTACATTGAGCTCATTCCGCAATCTACAAAATATAGCCTCATCTAGCGGTTTAGTGAAGATATGCGCTAATTGATCTTCGGTTCTTACACCTTCTAGTGATATATCATTTTTAGCAACATGATCTCTTAGAAAGTGATGGCGGATATCTATGTGCTTGGTGCGAGAGTGTTGAACTAGATTATTTGCAAGTTTTACTGCACTTTCATTGTCGCACAAAAGAGGTACCTTTTCTAGAACTACACCATAGTCTAGCAAAGTTTGTTTCATGTATAAAATTTGTGCACAACAAGCACCCGCGGCAATGTATTCCGCTTCGGTGGTAGACAAAGCCACACTATTTTGTTTCTTGGAGGACCAAGACACAAGTGATCTACCAAGCAAATGGCACCCTCTGGATGTGCTCTTTCTATCAACTTTGCAACCGGCAAAATCCGAATCAGAGTAGCCAACTAATTCAAATATAGCTCCTTTGGGATACCAAAGGCCAATGCTTGGTGTGTGCTTAAGATACCTAAGGATTCTTTTTACGGCAATTAAATATGTTTCCTTAGGATTAGCTTGAAATCTAGCACACATACACACTAAACATGATGTCGGGCCTAGATGCGGTTAAATATAATAAGCTACCAATCATAGAATGGTAGAGAGTTTGATCAACCGGGTTACCTCCCTCATCTAGGTTGAGATGTCCATTGGTAGGTATTGGTGTCTTGATTGGCTTACATTCATCCATCTTGAATCTCTTGAGAAGATCTTTTGTGTATTTCTCTTGAGAGATGAAGATGCCTTCTTTCATTTGCTTGACTTGAAAACCAAGAAAGAATGTAAGCTCACCAATCATGGACATCTCGAACTCCTTCGACATCAATTCACCAAATTCTTTGCATGAGTCTTCATTTGATGATCCAAAGATGATATCATCAACATATACTTGACAAATGAAGATATGCCCATCAAGCTTCTTGGTGAATAGTGTGGTATTGACCTTTCCAATGGTGAAGCCCTTCTCAATGAGGAAGTCTCAAAGGTGCTCATACCAAGCTCTTGGGGCTTGCTTAAGCCCATATAGTGCCTTGGACAACCTATAAACATGATTAGGATATCTAGGGTCTTCAAACCTAGGAGGTTGATCAACATAGACTAGTTCATTAATAAAGCCATTTAAAATGCACTTTTCACATCCATTTGATATAGTTTCATTTCATGATGTGATGCATATGCAAGAAGGATACGGATGGCTTCTAATTTTGCAACCGGTGCAAAGGTCTCTCCAAAATCCAAACCTTCAACTTGAGAGAACCCCTTTACAACTAGTCTTGCCTTGTTCCTCACAACAACACCTTGATCATCTTGCTTGTTACAGAACACCCACTTTGTTCCAATGACTCTTGCACCTTTTGGTCGCTCTTCAAGAGTCCAAACTTCATCGTGAGTGAAGTTGTTCAACTCTTCATGCATGGCATTGATCCAATTCGGATCTTTAAGAGCTTCTTCTACCTTAGTAGGCTCATAGCAAGAGATAAAAGAGTGATGAGCAATAAATGAAACAAGTTTTTGAGATCGAGTCATTACACCCTTTGATGGACTCCCTATGATGAGATCTTATGGATTATCTTGTAGGAGAGGTGTATTTCTTCTATTGACCACTTGAGGAGGAGGTTGTGGAGCATCAACATCTTGTGCTTGTACCACCATTTGCTCATGGGAGATATGAGTATCTTCATTTTCTACTCTCCCATCTTTTTCACCATCTTGTGGCACACTTGATGAAGAAGGTTGATCAATGACTTGTACATCATCTTCATCATCTTTTGGCTTGATGTCTCCCACCGAAATATTCTTCATAGCCTCCCTCAATGGTTCATCACCTACATCATCAAGATTCTCATGTGCTCCTTGGGAGCCGTTAGATTCATCAAATTCCACATCATATGTTTCTTCAACCAAGCCGGTGGCATGATTAAATACTCTATATGCTTTGGACTTTGATGAGTAACCAACAAGAAAACCAATATCACACCATCTTTGGAACTTCCCTAGGTGTTGCCGCTTCTTGTAGATGTAGCATTTGCAACCAAACACCCTAAAGAAGGAGACGTTCGGCTTCTTCCCATTAAGCAACTCATAAGGTGTCTTGCCAAGAAACTTTTGAAGGAATAGGCGGTTGGATGCATAGCATGCGGTGTTGATTGCTTCTGCCCATAGAGCTTCAGGGGTGTTGTACTCATCTAGCATTGACCTTGCAAGAGTGATCAAAGTCCGGTTCTTCCTCTCAACTACACCATTTTATTGAGGAGTATAAGTTGCGGAGACTTCATGCTTGATCCCAATTTCATCACAATAAGCTTCAATGTTTGTGTTGTCAAATTCTTTTCCATTGTCACTTCTTATCTTCTTGAGCTTCACTTCAAATTCATTTTGAGCTCTCTTGGCAAACTTCTTGAAGCAAGATGCAACTTTGGATTTGTCATAAAGGAAGAATACCCATGTATACCTTGAATAGTCATCAACAATCACAAGACAATAGAGATTTCCTCCCAAACTCTTGTATGTTGTTGGTCCAAATAAATCCATGTATAGGTGTTCTAGCACTCTTGTGGTTGACATGAAAGTTTTGGTTGGATGAGTATTTACAACTTGCTTGCCGGCTTGACATGCACTACAAAGCTTGTCCTTTTCAAATTTCACATCCTTCAACCCTCTCACCAAATCATTCTTCATAAGCTTCTTGAGTGAACTCATACCAACATGAGCAAGTCTTCTATGTCATAGCCACCCAAGTATTGTTTTGGTGAAAAGGCAAGTCTTCAAATTTGCATCTTCAGAGGTAAAGTCCACTAGATATAAGTTGTTGTATCTAAATCCATTGAATATCACTTGATTATCATCTACCTTGGATACAACAACCTCCTTCTCGGTGAACAAGCATTGGAAACCAAGATCACACAATTGTCCAATGGATAGCAAGTTGAAGCTCAATGAAGCAACATAGAGCACATTTGAGATGGAATGATCATTTGATATTGCCACTTTGCCCAATACTTTAACCTTGCCCTTTGAGTTATCTCCAAATGTTATTTTCTCTTGTCCATCTACCTCTTCATCTAGTAAGGTGAACATACGAGGATCACCGGTCATATGTTGAGTGCAACCACTATCAATAACCCAATGACTTCCACTGGTCTTGTAGTTCACCTACACACAAGAGATTCAAGCTTTAGCAATCCAAACTTGTTGAGGGCCCTTCACCTTCTCAACAAGTGACATAGCCACCCAAATCTTCTTAGGCCTATTCTTGTTAGGGGTCCTAAGAACATGACTTTCATCTTCCCACTAGAGTCCTTTCTAAGCATGTAGTGAGCATTGAAGGCAAAGGGTCTAGCATGCTTGGGCAAGGGTTGTGGCAGTGGAGTTTGGCACTCATGAGCAAAGTAGCCTTCTTATCCACACTCAAAACATCTCTTTGGCTTTGGCTTTGGCTTTGATTGTTGTTGTTGAACTTGAGTCTTCTTCTTCTCTACACTTGCCACATATCCAATGCCACTTCTATCCATCTTCATGATGGTGTTCATGAGTAGCTCACTTTGGAGGTGCTTGCCTCTAGCAAACTTGCTCAACCCAATCTTGAGATGCTCTTTCTCCAACTTGAGCTTCTTATTTTCTTCCTTTAGAGCATCATCTTTCTTCTCTTCCTTGAGCTTCTTGTTTTCTTCTTTGAGCTTCTCATTCTCAAGGATCAACTCTTTGTCATGATCAAGAGTTTCTAGCACAATGGTGTTGTGGCTTTTCATTTCTTCAAGATCTTTCATGAGCTTTTCATTTGTGTTCTTGAGCTTGACATATTCGTCATAGTCATTGCACTCAACCACTTGCTTGCCTTTGCCACTAGATCCTTGCTCAATGCTCTCATCAATCAAATCATCACATGATGTAGCTATGTCAATCTTAACAACATGGTTAGTAGCATCATGTGGCTCATTTGGTAAAAATTCTTGAGCCATAACAAGAGTATCATGATTGATCTTAAGAGTTGTATATTCATCTTTTAGCTTATTGTGGCTAGTGATAAGCTCATTATGCACCCACTCAAGTTTATCATGTTTATCTTTAAGCTCTTTCTTAGAAGATTTGAGCTCCTTGAGTTTAGATGATATAGCATCATTAGTTTCTCTAAGCTCATCATTAGCCTTTTCCAATGTATCGCACTTTGCTAAGAGTGAATCATTTTTAGCATCAAGCTTTTCATTTTTAGCTCTACTCTTTCTAATGATCTTAGTGTATTTTCTTAGTATTTTGATAAGATCATCATATGAAGGTGAATCATCATCATCGCTATCACTATCATCATCGCTAGCTTACTCATCATCACTACTATCATCATTATTAGTTACCTTGCGTTCACCCTTGGCCATAAGGCATAGGTGTGTAGAGGATGATGGCGATGGTGGTGGTGACGATGGAAGATCAATAGCAATGGCGGCCACCTTCTCATTGTTACTATCATCATCGGATGATCCACTAGATGAATCAATGTCCGTGAGCCAATCACCGACGATGTAGGCCTTTCCACTCTTCTTCTTCTTATGTAAGTCCCTCTTTTTGCCATCTCTCTTCTTGTATGGCTTGTTCTTCTTCTTCTCATCTTCATCTTCATTACTTGAGTCATCTTTCTTGCCCTTGTTCTTGTTCTTGAACTTGTCTTTCTTGGGCTTGGGGCATTGATGTGCTAGATGACCAAGTTCACCACAATTGAAGCAATCCATTTCGGAGATTGGCTTTCTTCTAGAGCTTGTGAAAAACTTCTTCTTCTTGCCGTCGAACTTGATGCCACTCTTGTTTAGCTTCTTTAGCATCTTGGTAGCTTTCTTCACCATGAGAGCAAGGTTTTCATCTTCATCTTCTTCATCACTTGAGCTCTCATACTCAAGTCTTGCTTTGCCCTTGTCTTGGCTAGCTTTGAATGCTAAGTCCTTCTCTTTCTTCTTGGTAGAGGATGAGCCATCTTGTGGCGTGATGTGCATGTACATCTCATGAGCATTGATCTTTCCCAAGATTTGTGTCGGTGTAGCGGTGGAAAGATCACCTTGGTGTAGCACGGTCACAATATGCCCATATTTGCCAATGGGGAGGACACTCAAGATCTTTCTCACAACGTCGGATGGTGACATTTGAGTAAGTCCAAGCCCATTGACTTCCTCTACAAGAACATTCAAACATGAATATATCTCATTAGCACATTCTTTGGGAAGCATCTCAAATGAATTTAGCTTTTTAATCACAAGATGATAGCATTCCTCACGCTCACTCTTGGTTCCCTCATGGAGCGCACAAACATCTGACCATAGTGCATGGGCGTCTTTGTGGTTCCTTACGTGGTTGAACACATCTTTGCAAAGGCCTCTAAAGATGGTGTTCCGAGCCTTTGCATTCCATTTTTCATAATTAACCTCATCGCCTTGTAGGTTAGTAGCATCCTGAGGTTTTGGGAAGCCTTATGAGGTGGCTCTAAGAATACCAATGTCTAGAGTTTCTAAGTACGCCTCCATGTGGATTTTCCAATATGGAAAGTCATCTCCCTCAAAGATAGGAGGAGGTCCATCCCCGTGAGACATTTTGCTCTAAGCGGTTAAGCTTAAAAACATGAGCACGAGGCTTTGATATCAATTGAAAGGATCAAGATGCCCAAGAGGGGGGGTGAATTGGGCTAATTCTAAATTTTCTTGCAATAATCAAATCCTACGGTTAGCCCAATTAACCCCTTGTGCCTAGAAAAGTGTTTCTATTAATCTAACGCACAACGGACTTGCAACCTATGTTCCAAACTTACTCTAGCATGGCAATTCTATGAATGTAAGAACAAGTATTGAATTGCTCAAAGTAAATGCTCAAAGTAAATAGAGAGAGAGAGGAACGCGGCGATGTTTTGCCAAGGTATTAGAGAGTTGCCACTCCCCACTAGTCCTCATTGGAGCACCCGCGCAAGGGTGTAGCTCCCCCTTGATCCGCGCAAGGATCAAGTGCTCTCTATGGGTTCATTCTTCGACACTCCATCGTGGCGAATCACCCAAAGCCGCTCACAACTTGAGTTGGGTCACCCACAAGCTCCGCCGGGTGATCACCAAGCTCCCAATCACCACCAAGCAGTCTAGGTGATGGCGATCACCAAGAGTAACAAGCACGAACTCTCACTTGACCACGTGAAGCCTAATGAGAAGATGGATGCACACTTGGCTACTCTCGATTCACTAATGAGGCTACTCTCTTGGATTCTCAAATCTCAATCACCTCACTAGGACCTTGCTCTTCTGGGCACTCACAAACGTGTTTCTTAGCTATTGGAATGAGCAAAAGTGACTCCACACACGAGTGGAGCTTCTATTTATAAGGCAGCCTGAAAAATGAACCGTTATGAGCTTCTACGGGGTGACCGGACGCTCCGGTCAGGTTGACCGAACGCTCCGGTCAGTTCAACCCGCAAACCAGTGATAAAGTGTTGACTGGACGCTGGCAAAGTCCGATCACCACTGACCGAACGTGTCTGGTTGCATTAAACCCTCACTGGAACCTTACTGTACTTGACCGGACGCTGAACCCCTAGGGTCCGGTCAGTACTGACCGGACATGTCCGGTCACAGATTCCCTTCTCTAGAACCTTACTGGAGTCGACCGGACACTGCCTCTCAGCGTCCGGTCACTTGACCTCTCCAGCGTCCGGTCGTACCGAACGCAATCTCTTGATCAAATGAACTGACCGGATGAAGGGTCGAGATGGCGGACTAGAGGGGGGGTGAATAGTCTTTTCTAAAACTTAATCGCGTTGGCTAACCGAAACAAGTGTGGAATTATAACTATCGGTCTAGCCAAGACTACACCCCTCTATCTATGTTCTCTAGCACCTTGCAAAGATACTAATTATGCAACTAAGGTGTCGAGCTAGCTAGAGCTCTTCTAAACAATTCTAGGAGCAAGGTTACACAACCCTATGCCACTAGTACGTTAAGCAACAAGGGAGCTCCTACACATGCTAGTAAGCAAAAGCACAAAGCCAACTAAGCTCACTAGCAATGCTCAATAACAAGGCAACCAATGCCTAATTAGAGAGCGCAAATACTTAGCTACACAAATTAAGCAATGTGACTAACAAGGTTACTAAAACCAAATTAGCCACGCAAGGGAGCTACTTCTATGCTACACAAGCAAGAAGGTAATTAGCAAGCTACACAAGCTATCTAATTACAAGAGCAACTACACAAGCTTAATATGTATAAAAGTAATTGCAAGCTTGTGTAATGGGGATGCAAACCAATGGGAAGAACAAGGTTGACACGATGATTTTTCTCCTAAGGTTCACGTGTTTGCCAACACGCTAGTCCCCGTTGTGTCGACCGCTCACTTGGTGGTTCAGCGGCTAATTAGCATCACCCGCTAAGCCCGCACGTCGGGCGCCGCAAGAACCTACCCCTTGAGTGAGGGTAGCTCAATGACATGCTTTACTAGAGTTGCTCTTCGCGGCTCCCGCGGGGTGAGCACAATGCCCCTCACAAGCACTTCTCCGGAGCGCCGCACAAGCTTCTTACGCGCTTCGACAGAGACCACCACCAAGCCATCTAGGAGGTGGCAACCTCCAAGAGTAACAAGCACCATCGGCTTGCAACTCGATCACCTAGTGCCACTCGATGCAACCTCACGATGCAATCGCACTAGAATCGCTCAGTCACACAATCGGATGATCGCTATCAAGTATGTGTGAGATGGAGGGTTCCTAAGCACTCTCAAGCATGGACACAAAGTCCCCCAAGGTGCTCTTCGCCAGCCATGGCCGAAGGCCACTTCTATTTATAGCCCTAAGGGCTAAACTAGCCGTTACCCCTTCACTGGGCAACGGTGGGGCCGACCGGACGCTTCGGTCGTGTTGACCGGACGCTGGACCTCAGCGTCCGGTCGCCCGCAGACGGCCATGTGTCCTGACTCCAACGGTCACTTGACCTGACCGGACACGGTAGCTTTCAACTAACCGGACGCTGAACCCCCAGCATCCGGTCGTTTCCAGTAAGGTACCGACCTTGACCGGACATGTCCGGTCACACTTGATTGGACGCAGCCAGCGTCCGGTCACACTCCAGCTTCTGCGTCATCGTACGTCAGCCTGACCGGACATAGCCTGCCAACGTCCGGTGCATTCAGATCCAGCATCCGATCAGTTGACCGATGCCAGCATCTTCGCGACCAACTCGTTTTCACTTCTAACTTCTTCACCCTTGCTCCAATGTGCTAACCACCAAGAATTTGCATCCGGCGCAATAGAAAATAGGCATTCCATTTTCCCAAAAATAGGGACCCAAACCCATCTCACCCCTGCAAACACCACCTCCTTTGTAAATGTGCCAACACCACCAAGTGTACACCACCATGTGTATGTGTGTTAGCATTTTCACAATCATTTCCCAAAGGATGTTAGCCACTCAACTTGCCATGCCACTTGATCCTAGCGACAATGCAAAGTTAGATCACTCGAGTGGCACTAGATGACCAATATACAAACAGGTTTGCCCCTTTTGATAGTATGGCCATCTATCCTAAACCTGGTCATAAACTTCTCTACACACCTATGTCTGATGAAATGAAATGCCCTAGGTTATACCTTTGCCTTGCGCATTCCATTCCATCTCCTTCAATGTCGATGCAACACATGCACCAACACGATCAACAATGATATGATCCACTTCATATCATCACGTGATCATATTGGTTCATCGATCTTGACTTTACTTGCTCTTCACCGTTGCCATCGTCCATCGGCGTCAAGTCTTGCTCAAGCTTCACCACCACGTGGTCCATCACTCCAAAGCCTTCGACTTGCCCTTCACGCTTGCAACCGGTCCATCAAGCCAAGTCTTGTCTTGATCTTCTCCACCTTGATCACATGACTCAATGTCATGTCTCATGTGCATTTAAGCTCCTTCATCATCACATGTGTGAGCTTTGCAACATCTCCAAGCCATTTTCACCTCCATGGCATATGTTGCTCATACACATGTACCTATGGACTAATCACCTGTGTATCTCACATAAACACAATTAGTCCACCTAAGTTGTCACTCAATTACCAAAACCAAACAAGGACCTTTCACCGGACCCTGCGGCCAGCGTTTGGTCGCACCAGAGCCAGCGTTCGGTCAGCATTTGACCCTCAATTCACTTCCAACTCTCAAACATATGTGAATGAAGTTTGCTCCATAGGATCATAGGGCTGTTGTGGAGCTATCTAGTGCTAGTTTTAACAAGTGTGCACCACACCTAACTCACTAGACTCACTTAGGTCAAGCTACCCATCCATACCCCCCTTAATAGTACGGCCAAAGGAAAAACAAAGTCCTAAACTACTCTAAGTGTCACTCCAACTCCAATCGACACTTAGAACTAGTCATCCTTAACCTTGTCGTCCATCCTTTGAAAACTGAAACGATTTCCATCGTAGGGGCATGACCACCGTGATTGCCCAATTGATCTCCATTACCATGACCTAAATTAATTGCCTCTACAAAACACACATTAGTCATAGTAATCTTGTATTGTCATTAATCACCAAAACCCAATAAGGGGCCTAGATGCTTTCAATGCCGACCCGATCGCCTGTCGATCCTCGCGCCGTTTCGACCGCCCGTTGATCCTCGCGCTGCTGCGGTCATCCCCGCCATCGTTGTTGGCCCTCGCTCTTGCCGTTCTTGCCGCCAAGGTAAGCCCTACCCTTGTAGGGTTAGTAGTAGCAGTAGTTAGTAGTAGTTAGTTGTAGTGTTAGTAGTAGTAGTTAGTAGTGTTAGTTGTAGTAGTTAGTAGTGTTAGTTGTAGGGTTAGTAGTAGTATTAGTTAGTAAATAGTTGTAGTTAGTAAGTAGTAGTGGTTAGTAGTATTAGTTAGTAGTGTTAGTAGTAGTAGTAGTTAGTAAATAGTAGTAGTTAGTAAGTAGTAGTGGTTAGTAGTAGTTGTTGTTAATAGTTAAGTAGTTCTTAGTATTAGTACTGTTAGTAGTTAAGTAGTTGTTTGTAACACCTCTGGTGTTTTGATCTAATACTAAAATTTGACATGTCATCATGTGCATTGCAAAGCATTCATTTAGTATAAAGTTTTGAATGCATTCACTAAATAAGGTTTATTTCATAATGTTGTTACTTCATGTGATGTGTTTCAAAAATCCTAAATACAGATCATGACCACAGGGGTTAAATTTCATGTGATCATGTGAGGTCATATGTCCTTTGACTCAAATAATCCTAATGGGCCATGTTACTGGTCAAAAATCAAAATCTAAGTAAAAGGAAGACAAATCAAATTTGAATTCACATTCAAATTATAAAAGTCCTTTTTGCCCCTTTTAACTAATTCAAAATCCATGAGGAATTTGGGGTTGAGGCAAAAAGCAAAGTTGGAGATTATTTTATAAGGATCAACTTTGGTATTCAAAGTTTTTCAAGTTTACATATAAAATTTGGAGTAATTTTGAAATGATTCAAATGCTCAAATGCACCCCAAATTCAAATTTCAAAATGAAGGCAGAATTTGAAAATGTTCCTAGAAGCAAAGTTGTAGAGTTTGAAAAATTGAACAACTTTCATTTTTGGAGATTTTCAACTTCTTTAGAAAATTTGGGAGTAATTTGATAAATGGAAGCAGTGGCAGTTCTGTAATTATTTCAAAAAATCAACTCCACCTCACTGCTTGCCGCCGGCGCCACGTGGATTTCACCGCTTTCACGCGCTGTGACACGCCCAAACCTCCGTGGCGAGTTCGCTCGTGTGCTGTCATCATCGTATGCCCTCAAGCTTGCTATAAATAGGAGTACATCGTCGTCAATCGGAGTTTTCCCGTCGACTGTTCGCCGCCGGTGACATTGCCGCGATCGCCCAATTCATCCTCGTCGGACCACCTCAAGCCAATTGCGTTGGCCAGTAGCTCTGCCTTACCCTGCCGCTCATTCCTGACCTGCTCGCCTCGCTTCTAGCCGATCAGCACCACCGCGCGACGTCATCTTCTTCGGAGCCGGCCGAAGCTCCGCCGCAACCCACCTCACCGTGGCCAGGGCGATTCCGTACGTCTCCGCCTGCACCAAGCACATCATCGTGATCACGGTGAGCTCCTAAGCGTGTTGCTCACTCTTCCTTTGACTCTACTATGCCATAGCCCTAGTTACATCGACCGCCGTCGGGTCCGAGCCGCCATGGCCGGCGTCGAGTTCCATCCGGTGTGCCCTTTTTCTGTTCTGAGGCTTGGGATAGATGCGCGACTTGGTGTAGATCATGTAGGAGCAGCCCGTCTCACCGGAGAGTCATCACCGGCGCGTTTTGCTGGCCAGAGCTGGCCGCGCCGCCGTGTCTTGTTCACTATCGCTGACGCGTGGGGTCAGTCTGTCAGTGAGCAGGGAGAAGAAGAACAGTGAAAGTTTTTATTTTCTGAATTGGTGAATAGTACTGAATCTTTGGAAAATTTATAGAAAAATAATCATAGCTCCAAAAATTCTGAAAAATTTTGTGTAGCTTCTGTACATGATCTAGTATGTGTTAAAATTTTGAAACATGAAATTTGAATAAATTTTTAATGTTCAAATATTTAGTCCATTAATTAATAAATGCAATTTCTATGATTTTTGTAAGTCACTATATAACTCCAAAAATTATGAAATTTATTTTGGTACACTAATTTGTCATGAGGAAGCTTATATAAAAATTTGAGCTTAAATGGACAAAGTTTATTTTATACCTAATGTAGACTTAATTATTTAATTAAGTATTCATTTAATCAATGTTTAATCAATTAATATTTGTTTGACTTTAGAATTGGTTGTTGACCTTGGGTCATTAACTTATAATGATCCTTAGTACCTTAATTAATATTTGAACTCATACCTAATTTGTAATTAGTAAAACTTAATGACATTTCATGTGATAACCAAGGTCATTAACAAGTTAACTCGTCGAAACTCTAAGTGTTTGATTAGTGTTGGATCTTGTTTTGGTCATGTTTTGTGACTAGTAGGGTTCCAAGATCCATTTGGTCAAGTCACATGTGTGGTTCTTTATAATAGTGTTGCAGGTTGGTTTTGTTGGCTTGCAACTATACCGCGAAATAAAATCTATTGCGGGTGTTTTTACATTTCATGTGCCGTGAAAGCATCATGTTTACATTATCATCATGTTAAAGCATATGTTATCATTTCGTGTAGAACCCAAGAATGAAACGATTCTAGTTGAGCAAGTTCTGGAAGAATCCCCGGTTGTCACAGGATTTGATAATTGTGGTACTAATCCGGAATTGGAAATCGTCAACGAAGGCAAGCCCTGGTTTATGCATTAAGCCCTTACCTTGTTTACTTTGAAAAGTTTATTACCTATGTTACTTATTGCATTAAGTTGTTTAATTCAAATGTTACCTACTTGATGCATTACCTTCCTTGTTAATTGTTTACCATCCTTGAAGATGTTTTCATTTACAAAAGCGTAGAATGCTTAGTATGCTTTATGGTAGGCTTTCAAAGTAAAAGTTTCGATACAATCAAAGATGGCATACTGGCCAAAGAAAGAAAGAATGTTGAATGAACTGGAGACTAGTCAAGTGACTTATCTTGAATGTTTGGTAATGTTGCCGACTATGTCGCTTAAAGGCCACTCATTGTGGATCTTCTGAACGAGACACTTTGTAGTACTAGTCACATACTCCGGTAAGCCTACTTCGGCTAATCCGATACTAAGACGAATGCCCATGCACTGGGAGTGGAGAGATGGCGAGAGTAGCATGTACCCTCGTGGCTGGAATGTGGCCGGATTTGAGGTGTGCTGTGCTCTCGGGTGGCGTGGAGACGGCTTAGTATAGGAGGATCCGATAGCGAGGTTGATATATGCAAGATTAAGTTCTACATATGTCGTGTGATAAGGAATCCCCAGCTAGGACTTGAATCAATTCGAATTGCCGGTGCTCCGCGGATATGGAGACTCGATTCTTTACAGAAGCAATGTAGTACTAGTGAATTACTAAAATATGAGAATAAGAATGGAATGAGAAGGAATGAAATATGGGAGATGTATATTTTGTTGAGAAAATGAATAAAGAGGACTTAGTGGTAAAACTTGAAAAATAGAATAAAGAATAGTAAGCTTTTGGCAAAGAACTTTTGAATCTTGCTACATCCTTACCTTGCCCCAAACCCCTGCATCTCTAAAGTCTTACACCCCGTTATGTCGGGTTAGTCTTGTTGAGTACCTTTGTACTCAGAGTTTGTTAACCCTTGTTGCAGGTGAGTCACATGCGCAGGCTTGTTTTGGTCCCTGCTGCATGTCTGTGTTTGAAGTCAACAACGATGAGGAGTGATGAATGGCCTTTGGACAAGGCACTAGTTTGTATGATAAATAAAGTTAATGTAATATTATCCCGCTACTATGGTTGTATAACACTTATGGTATTGTAAGTTTGAAAACAACTGGTTTGTAATTATGTTATCTTAAGACTTCCGCTATCTTCTACTCTAGTATATATTTGAATAAACTGTTGTAATCTGCAATGACTGTGATTGGGATCCTGTTTGAAAAGAGAAACATAGATGATTCGGGTTTCCCGAGGACACCCGACATACCTATTGAGTTGTTGGGAACTTGTGTACGCTATCCGAGGTCTGTTAAGACAACGATAGGTGCATGTGGGCCCGATTCCTTAGGAGGTTCTGCCACAGCTGGTATCAGAGCAGTTCCCATCTAAGATCATTGTAGATTATTTTGGAAAACCTTCAAAATGATTTGGATCAAGGAAAGTAAACATGATATTTTGAAAGTTCAATTTCTTTCTTCTTACCTTTGATCTAGGCTCAATCCTGACTTATTTGAAAAGTTTGTGGCGGATAATATGATTAGGTTTGTCCTATGTATTATGAAAATCTAGTACTTATGATTATATTAATCTTTTGTACGTAGATTCGTAAGATTGATTCATGCATCATGCTTGAGCACCTTGCATTATAATTCCCCTTAATAATGGTTGGGCTATGGCAAAGACCAAGAAAACCGCACGCAAGTCCACCGGACCTCATAGAGTCCCGCGTCACCAATTGGCACCAAGAAATCACGAGCTTGGTGAAGGAAGTTCCAAGAACCTAGGAGAGGAAGGATCTTCGAGCAACCCCACCAACGTCGAGAACCTTAATAAGGAGCTCAACACTCTTCGTC
Organism: Miscanthus floridulus; assembly: GCF_019320115.1. Classification (NCBI taxonomy): domain Eukaryota; kingdom Viridiplantae; phylum Streptophyta; class Magnoliopsida; order Poales; family Poaceae; genus Miscanthus; species Miscanthus floridulus. The sequence goes on along the minus strand of NC_089581.1, from coordinate 148,573,841 downwards.
GAGCTCATGCCAAAGACCAAGAAGAGCTGGCGGAAATGCAAAGGGGCATCACCATGACCATGGAGCTGCGGAATGAAGCCTGGACACGAGAAGATGCGGCCAATGAATGCGTCAATGAGTTGGAGTTCTATGTAGAGGACCTGGAGATGGACAATGCCATTCTTCACGAGAATGTCCATATGCTGTATGCTCAACTTCATCCTCCTCATGGGGATGGTGAAGTTACCGATGAAGAAATGATTGTAGCTCCAGGAGAAGTCAAGAATGAAGAAGAGGAGGAGGATCCTGAGGAGTTAGTGTACTTCTCAGATGAAGATGAGGTTTCGTCCGATACGGGCACGGATGTCGAAGACTAAAAGCTTGGAGTAGTAGCAGTTCCTTTACTGCTTTCCTAGAAAACTAGGGTTGTCTTGTGGGATACAAGACATATGCCTTGTCCTATCACCCGAACTGGTGCTAGTGGCTCGCACGATGATGATGAGTGCCCAAATCCTCCACCAATGCCCTCGACTATGGCAGATGCCATAGCTGCCCTCGTCAACGCAATGGCAGAGAATGCCAGGCTGTTAAGGGAGTTGGCGCAAAACCAGCAGGCACCATACCCTAATCGTGGCCATCGTAATAATGGAAATGACAAGTCAACTTATGTGGATTTTACTGATACACGTCCGCCTGTGTTCTCTAAGGCAGACGAACCTTTAGAAGCTGATGATTGGCTTAGGACAATAGAGCAAAAGTTCGAGCTTATCCACTGTACTGAGGTTCAAAAACCAAGGTTTGTGGCACAGCAACTCCGAGGAGCTACTGGTGCCTGGTGGGCAAATTTGGTAGCAGTACAGCCCGCTGGTCACCAAATCAACTAGAGGGAGTTCAAGGATGCCTTTAGGGCACATTATATTCCGGACGGTGTGATGACCATGAAGTTGGAAGAGTTCTTGGCTCTTAAGCAAGGGGAGCACCCGGTGATGCATTATGTTGGGCGTTTCAACCACCTGTCTCAGTATGCTATTGAGTATGTGAATATGGACAGGAAGAAAAAGAATCATTTTCTTCAAGGCTTGAACACTAAACTTTAGACAATGATGGCAGCCTGTGGTAATGCAACTTACCATGAAACAATCAACATTGCTATCGCTTCGGAAGAAAATTACCGCCGACACAAGGAGGCGAAGAAGAAGAAAATATTTGCTTCCGGATCATCAAGTGGCAAGCGTCAGAAGATAGTATACCATCCTCAGAATCATGGCCGTACGCCATTTCGCCCACAACAAGGCCAAAGCAGGCAGCAAATCTTCATTCGCCCTGCAACTAATACGCCTTATACTCATCAAGCACCACAGCAGCAGAACAATGCCAATAATGCAAACCGCAATGCTACTCCCCAGAATCACAATTTTCCATGCTATAATTATGGTAAACCCAGGCATTTTTCTCGAGAATGTCCGTATCCTAGGAAGAACAATCCTGATGCAACCAAAGCCCCTGTTAATCAAGCTCAAACTTAGTACAAGGGCAATGCTCAGAACCATCAAAAGGGTCCCGCTGAGAAGAAAACTAGAAGGGTATTCTATACGCAAGTGGAATCTATTCCAGAAGGAGAACCGGTTATGATGGCATGGGATAGCTATTGGGGAAACAAAGAACCCTATCATATACAGTCGCCTAGGGGACGAATCTGTACAAGGGAGGTAGTGCAGCATGTACCTATTGATTTAGGAGGTTATGAGTTCCCTACCAATATGCTGATATTAAAGGATCAAGATATAGATGTGATCCTTGGTATGAACTGGCTAACTCAACACGGGGCTATCATAGATGTCCTGCGTAGAATAATAAGGGTAAATGCACCTGACAGCAAAACCCAACTTCTCATCCAACTTCCTTTTCCTAAGAGTACAGTGGAGACAGTCTGTGCAACTATTGTTGAAGGAGCCGAGGAAATTTCAGTGGTATGTGAGTTTACGGATGTCTTTCCCGATGACCTGCCTGGTCTGCCACTAGACCGAGATGTAGAGTTCAGAATTGATCTGAAACTAGGGACAGCACCAGTGTCAAGAAGAGCATATAGGATGCCACCGAAAGAATTAGCAGAGTTAAAAATGCAACTACAAGAGTTATTAGACAAGGGTTTCATTCAACCCAGTTCATCACCTTGGGGATGTCCTGCTATTTTCGTGAAGAAGAAGGACCAAACCTTAAGGTTATGTGTTGACTATAGGCCATTAAATGAAGTCACCATCATGAACAAATATCCCTTACCCCGAATTGATTTGCTTTTTGATCAACTTGCGGGAGCTAAGGTATTCTCAAAGATAGACTTAAGATCAGGCTACCACCAGATTAAGATCCGACGTGAAGATGTGCCAAAGACAGCGTTTATTACCCGATATGGATTATATGAGTATCTAGTCATGTCTTTTGGGCTGACCAATGCCCCGGCTCATTTCATGTACCTGATGAACTCAGTTTTCATGCCTGAGTTGGATAAGTTTGTCGTGGTGTTTATTGATGACATTCTTATCTACTCTAAGAACAAAGAGGAACATGCGGAACATCTCTGTATTGTTCTACAAAGGTTAAGAGATCACCAACTATATGCCAAATTCAGCAAATGTGCATTTTAGTTAGAGAAAGTACAATTTCTGGGTCATGTACTATCTGCTGAAGGTATAGCTGTTGATCCAAGCAAGGTAGAAGAAGTCCTTAACTGGAGAGCACCTACAACTGTTCATCAAGTTCGTAGTTTCCTGGGGTTGGCAGGGTATTACCGTCGGTTTATCCCTGACTTCTCCAGAATGGCGAAGCCAATTACTAGATTGCTGAAAAATCAAACTAAGTTTGTATGGTCAATAGAATGTGAAGAGGCCTTTCAAACATTGAAGAAGTTGTTGACAACTGCACCAGTATTAGCACAACCTGATATCGAGAGGCCATTTGATATCTATTGTGATGCATCTGGAATTGGTATTGGCTGTGTTCTTATGCAAGAAGGCAGAGTCATAGCATATGCTTCCAGACAACTCAAGAAGCACGAAGAACATTATCCCACCCATGATCTTGAATTAGCTGCTATTGTCCATTCACTTAAGATTTGGCGACATTATTTATTGGGCAATATATGTCATATCTATACGGACCACAAGAGTCTGAAATACATCTTCACTCAGTCAGAGCTAAATATGAGGCAAAGGAGATGGTTAGAACTTATCAAAGATTATGACTTAGAAGTGCATTATCATCCGGGCAAGGCTAATGTGGTTGCCGATGCCCTGAGTCGCAAGAGTCATTGTCATTGCTTGATTGTAGAACCGATGCAGCGAACATTGTGTCAAGAGATGGAGCATCTGAATTTACAAATCATAGAACAAGGTTCCCTGTCCAATATTGTAGTTGAGTCCACTATCAAAGATCAGATCATTGCTGCTCAACAGAAAAGTAAGGGCATAGCCCATATTAAGGATAAAGTCAGATCTGGAAAATCAACATGTTTCAAGATTGATGAATCAGATGTCGTATGGTTCAAGGATAGGTTGGTAGTACCCAAAAATCCGAAGCTGCGAAAGCATATTCTTGATGAAGCTCATTCTACAAGATACTCCATTCATCCAGGTAGCAACAAAATGTATCATGATCTGAGAAAGAGATATTGGTGGACCAAAATGAAAATAGAAATAGCTCAATATGTAGCCAAGTGTGACATTTGTTAGAGAGTCAAAGCGGTTCATATGAAGACTGCATGTCCATTACATTCCTTGCCAGTTCCATCTTGGAAGTGGGAAGATATCTGTATGGACTTCATAGTAGGGTTGCCTAGGACATCTGCAGGCTACAATTCAATATGGGTTATTGTTGATCGTCTAACCAAGATAGCTCATTTCTTACCAGTCAGAGATAAATATCGAGCGGAGCAGTATGCAAAGCTTTATCTTGATAGAATCTTCAGTCTGCATGGGGCACCCAAGACCATTGTCTCTGACAGAGGATCATTATTCATATCCAAGTTTTAGAAAAATCTACATGAGTCTTTAGGAACTAAACTTATCCGTAGTTCTGCTTATCATCCACAAATAGACGGACAGACTGAAAGGGTAAATCAAATTCTTGAAAATATGTTAAGAGCATGTGTTCTTTCCTTTGGTGTTAAATGGGATGAATGCCTTCCCTTAGCTGAATTCTCATATAACAACAGCCATCAAGAGAGCATTAAAATGGCACCGTTCGAAGCACTGTATGGCCGTAGGTGCCAAACACCTTTAAACTGGTTAGAGGCTGGAGAACGTTGGTTCTTTGGACCGGATGTGGTCAAGGAAGCTGAAGAGCAAGTTAAACTCATACAAGCCAATATGAAGGTAGCTCAATCTCGACAGAAAAGCTATGCTGATAAGAGGAGACGACCGCTAGAATTCAAAGTGGGAGATTTTGTCTACCTCAAGGTATCACCAATGAAAGGAGTTCATCATTTTGGGATTCGGGGAAAGTTGGCACCCTGTTATGTAGGTCCTTTTCAGATCCAACAATGATGTGGACCAGTCGCCTATCGCGTCAAGTTACCACATCAAATGTCAGCGGTACATGATATCTTTCATGTGTCTCAGTTAAAGAAGTGTCTTCAAGTACCTGAACAAGAAATCAACTTTGGTGATGTAGAACTAGAACCTGATTTGACTTATGCCGAGTACCCCATTAGAGTCTTAGATCAGAAAGATCGAGTCACTCGTAGACGTACCATCAAGTTCTACAAAGTACAATGGAATCAACACACGGAAGATGAAGCTACTTGGGAGTCCGAGGATTACTTAGAAGAGAACTTTCCTGATTTCTTCGCTTCTATCTAGTTGCAATACCTTGTCTATATTGTAACTCGTCTTATTGTTAATAGAATGGAAAACCCCCTCACTAGCCTTTTGAATAAAGTTGTGATGTGTTAGCTTGACACATTTCCTTTTCCATTACTTAGCCTTAAGTTTTAAATCTCAGGACGAGATTTCTTTAAGGGGGAAGGGTTGTAACACCTCTGGTGTTTTGACCTAATACTAAAATTTGACATGTCATCATGTGCATTGCAAAGCATTCATTTAGTATAAAGTTTTGAATGCATTCACTAAATAAGGTTTATTTCATAATGTTGTTACTTCATGTGATGTGTTTCAAAAATCCAAAATACAGATCATGACCACAGGGGTTAAATTTCATGTGATCATGTGAGGTCATATGTCCTTTGACTCAAATAATCCTAATGGGCCATGTTACTGGTCAAAAATCAAAATCTAAGTAAAAGGAAGACAAATCAAATTTGAATTCACATTCAAATTATAAAAGTCCTTTTTGCCCCTTTTAACTAATTCAAAATCCATGAGGAATTTAGGGTTGAGGCAAAAAGCAAAGTTGGAGATTATTTTATAAGGATCAACTTTGGTATTCAAAGTTTTTCAAGTTTACATATAAAATTTGGAGTAATTTTGAAATGATTCAAATGCTCAAATGCACCCCAAATTCAAATTTCAAAATGAAGGCAGAATTTGAAAATGTTCCTAGAAGCAAAGTTGTAGAGTTTGAAAAATTGAACAACTTTCATTTTTGGAGATTTTCAACTTCTTTAGAAAATTTGGGAGTAATTTGATAAATGGAAACAGTGGCAGTTCTGTAATTATTTCAAAAAATCAACTCCACCTCACTGCTTGCCGCCGGCGCCACGCGGAGTTCACCACCGATCGGATTTCACCGCTTTCACGCGCTGTGACACGCCCAAACCTCCGTGGCGAGTTCGCCCGTGTGCTGTCATCACCGTACGCCCTCAAGCTTGCTATAAATAGGAGTACATCGTCGTCAATCGGAGTTTTCCCGTCGACTGTTCACCGTCGGTGACATTGCCGCGATCGCCCAATTCATCCTCGTCGGACCACCTCAAGCCAATTGCGTTGGCCAGCAGCTCCGCCTTACCCTGCCACTCATTCCTGACCTGCTCGCCTCGCTTCTAGCCGATCAGCACCACCGCGCGACGTCATCTTCTTTGGAGCCGGCCGAAGCTCCGTCGCAACCCACCTCACCGTGGCCAGGGCGATTCCATACGTCTCCGCCTGCACCAAGCACATCATCGTGATCACGGTGAGCTCCTAAGCGTGTTGCTCACTCTTCCTTTGACTCTACTGCGCCGTAGCCCTAGTTACATCGACCGCCATCGGGTACGAGCCGCCATGGCCGGCGTCGAGTTCCATCCGGTGTGCCCTTTTCTGTTCTGAGGCTTGGGATAGATGCGTGACTTGGTGTAGATCATGTAGGAGCAGCCCGTCTCACCGGAGAGTCATCACCGGCGCGTTTTGCTGGCCGGAGCTGGCCGCGCCACCGTGTCTTGTTCACTGTCGCTGACGCGTGGGGTCAGTCTGTCAGTGAGCAGGGAGAAGAAGAACAGTGAAAGTTTTTATTTTCTGAATTGGTGAATAGTACTGAATCTTTGGAAAATTTGTAGAAAAATAATCATAGCTCCAAAAATTCTAAAAAATTTTGTGTAGCTTCTGTACATGATCTAGTATGTGTTAAAATTTTGAGACATAAAATTTGAATAAATTTTTAATGTTCAAATATTCAGTCCATTAATTAATAAATGTAATTTCTATGATTTTTGTAAGTCACTATATAACTCCAAAAATTATGAAATTTATTTTGGTACACTAATTTGTCATGAGGAAGCTTATATAAAAATTTGAGCTTAATTGGACAAAGTTTATTTTATACCTAATGTAGACTTAATTATTTAATTAATTATTCATTTAATCAATGTTTAATCAATTAAGATTTGTTTGACTTTAGAATTGGTTGTTGACCTTGGGTCATTAACTTATAATGATCCTTAGTACCTTAATTAATATTTGAACTCATACCTAATTTGTAATTAGTAAAACTTAATGACATTTCATGTGATAACCAAGGTCATTAACAAGTTAACTCGTCGAAACCCTAAGTGTTTGATTAGTGTTGGATCTTGTTTTGGTCATGTTTTGTGACTAGTAGGGTTCCAAGATCCATTTGGTCAAGTCACATGTGTGGTTCTTTATAATAGTGTTGCAGGTTGGTTTTGTTGGCTTGCAACTGTACCGCGAAATAAAATCTATTGCGGGTGTTTTTACATTTCATGTGCCGTAAAAGCATCATGTTTACATTATCATCGTGTTAAAGCATATGTTATCATTTCATGTAGAACCCAAGAACGAAATGATTCTAGTTGAGCAAGTTCTAGAAGAATCCTCGGTTGTCACGGGATTTGATAATTGTGGTACTAATCCGGAATCGGAAATCGTCAACGAAGGCAAGCCCCGGTTTATGCATTAAGCCCTTACCTTGTTTACTTTGAAAAGTTTATTACCTATGTTACTTATTGCATTAAGTTGTTTAATTCAAATGTTACCTACTTGATGCATTACCTTCCTTGTTAATTGTTTACCATCCTTGAAGATGTTTTCATTTACAAAAGCGTAGAATGCTTAGTATGCTTTATGGTAGGCTTTCAAAGTAAAAGTTTCGATACAATCAAAGATGGCATACTGGCCAAAGAAAGAAAGAATGTTGAATGAACTGGAGACTAGTCGGGTGACTTATCTTGAATGTTGGATAATGTTGCCGACTATGTTGCTTAAAGGCCACTCATTGTGGATCTTCTGAACGAGACACTTTGTAGTACTAGTCACATACTCCGGTAAGCCTACTTCAGCTAATCCGATACTAAGATGAATGCCCACGCACTGGGAGTGGAGAGATGGTGGGAGTTGCGTGTACCCTCGTGGCTAGAATGTGGCCGGATTTGAGGTGTGCTGTGCTCTCGGGTGGCGTGGAGACAGCTTAGTATAGGAGGATCCGGTAGCGAGGTTGATATATGCAAGATTAAGTTCTACATATGTCGTGTGATAAGGAATCCCCAGCTAGGACTTGAATCAATTCGAATTGCTGGTGCTCCGCGGATATGGAGACTCGATTCTTTACAGAAGCAATGTAGTACTGGTGAATTACTAAAATATGAGAATAAGAATGGAATGAGAAGGAATGAAATATGGGAGATGTATATTTAGTTGAGAAAATGAACAAAGAGGACTTAGTGGTAAAACTTGAAAAATAGAATGAAGAATAGTAAGCTTTTGGCAAAGAACTTTTGAATCTTGCTACATCCTTACCTTGCCCCAAACCCCTGCATCTCTAAAGTCTTACACCCCGTTACGTCGGGTTAGTCTTGTTGAGTACCTTTGTACTCAGGGTTTGTTAACCCTTGTTGCAGGTGAGTCACATGCGCAGGCTTGTTTTGGTCCCTGCTGCATGTCTGTGTTTGAAGTCAACAACGATGAGGAGTGATGAATGGCCTTTGGACAAGGCACTAGTTTGTATGATAAATAAAGTTAATGTAATATTATCCCGCTACTATGGTTGTATAACACTTATGGTATTGTAAGTTTGAAAACATCTGGTTTGTAATTATGTTATCTTAAGACTTCCGCTATCTTCTACTCTGGTATATATTTGAATAAACTGTTGTAATCTGCAATGACTGTGATTGGGATCCTGTTTGAAAAGAGAAACGTGGATGATTTGGGTTTCCCGAGGACACCTGACAGACCTGTTGAGTTGTTGGGAACTCGTGTACGCTATCCGAGGTCTGTTAAGACAACGATAGGTGCATGTGGGCCCGATTCCTTAGGAGGTTCTGCCACATTATTAGTAGTAGTTTTAGTAGTAGTTGTAGGGTTAGTAGTAATTGTTGTTGTACTACTTCAATACTTTCATCTGCATGGAAAGAGAACTAAAGTACATGGCTCCTCTTGATATATTGGTGGTTGTTGGCCTTCGTGCCCATGTTTGGTATATATGTGGTTGTTGGCCTTTGTGCCATGTTTTTTGTAGGTTTTGGGAACCTCCCCGTGCAGGGGAGGTGCTGCCAAAATTTTGAGTCGACACTAACCATTTTTGCCCTTTTTTGTAGGAGGACCTATGGGAGGGACTCGGTGACCCTGATCGTCTTCGTCGGCGCTGCGGGTCTTCCTACACCGCATCGACTCGCCACTGCACTGACTCTCCACCGCCCCACTACCCTGACCTCACCGGCACCCTAGGTATAACCCCTCTATCCATATGTGGTCTTTGGTCGCGTAACCTAGTTAGGTGTCTCCCATCCAAAAGAGATACAGTTGGAGGTATGCAGATCTTTGTATATCTACGACCGTATTTGTTTCGGATTGTCCATGTTTTTTGGATAGCTCGTGGGTGCGTAGATGGGTTAGTTTCCATGGTCTGCTCTGGTCCAAGATGGTGTTTCGGCATTACCCCCTGTTGTTCTTTGGATACACACTCTCCCTTGCAGGACATGTATCGGGAGAGCAGCGGGGAGGTGCTACCGAAATTCTGTCTCGGATAGGAGCGGAGCATGGAAACTAACCTCATCTACGCATCCGCGGGTGGGATTAGGACCTATCCTCACCTATTAGAGAGTAGGGTCACCTATGGAGATGTTATATATGCTAGAGGATGGAGGACCGTCAGTGGATGTACGCGGGCCGGACAAGTCAGGGTGATGTCAGCATTGAATGGATGAACAAGACCAATCGTTTCTTGAAGCATGCATTTGGCAAGGCCGCTAGATACCCGAAAATGGCTTTGTGTCCCTGCAGCAAGTGTGGTAACAGGAGAATGCAAAACCAGGAAGTCATGGGTATACATCTACACAAGAATGGGTTTACGCCAAACTACACCCGGTGGGTCCACCATGGTGAAGCCGATCATATGAGAGAGGAGGTGGTGAGACCACGCGTCGAGGCTTTCGATGCTAATGCCGGGGTAGCAGACATGGTAGATGACATTCACCAAGCACAGTTTGCTGAAGGACGTGAGGAGGCGAAGATGCAGGCAGCCATAGATGCGTTCAAGTACATGATGGACTCGGCGGCGAAACCCCTTCACGCTCATTCTGAGGTCTCTTAGCTGGATGCCATTAGTCGCTTGATGGGGTTGAAGTCCGATTTGAACATGAGTCAAGAAGGCTTTGATAAGGTGTTGGCCATGGTTGGCACCCTACTTCTAAAGGACCACATGTTGCCGAAGACCATGTACGAGGCATAGAAGCTCCTTAAAGCACTGAAGATGCCGTATGAGCAGATACATGCTTGTCCGAACGGGTGTGTCCTATTTCGTGAAGAACACAAGGAGGCAAATAACTGTCCGAAGTGTAAAGCTTCCAGGTTCCTGGATGTAGAGTCTAGTGATGGTGGTGGCTAGAAGAGGCAGCTTAAGATACCCGCCCGAGTCTTACGGCACCTTCCCTTCGTGCCGAGGCTTCAAAGGCTATTCATGACCGAGGAAACCACGAAATAGATGACGTAGGTACAATCCTGACAAGATGGTATATCCATCTGATGGTGAAGCATGGACCAGCTTTAATGACAAACATCGTCTAAAATCTGATGAGGCTCGTAATGTATGTGTCACGCTGGCAACAGATGGGTTCAATCCTTATGGCATGATGGCCGCCCCTTACACATGTTGGCCCATGTTTGTTATCCCCCTCAATCTCCCCTCTGACGTTGCCTTTCAATGACATAACGTGATCTTGACGTTGATAATTCCTGGACACCCGGGGAAGAATATGGGTGTGTTCATGGAGCTTGTGATTGATGAATTGATCAAAGCTTGGAATGAAGGGGTATGGACATATGACCGAGCTACAAAGCAAAGCTTCAAAATGTACGTCTGGTACCAATACTCCATGCATGACTTCCTGGCGTATGGGTTATTCAGCGCCTGGTGTGTTCAGGGGAAGTTCCCGTGCCCAATATGCCAGGAAGATGTGAGGTTCATTTGGTTGAAGAAGGGTGGCAAGTATTCATCGTTAGATCAACATCGTTAATTCCTAGATTCCAACCATCCATTCCGACAAGACACCAAGAACTTTAGGAAAGGTGTCGCAGTCATGGACCCTAGACCGCACTTGAAGACTGGTGCTGAGGTTCATGCTCAGATAGATGCTCTTGTGCCCAATGAAGAAGGTGGTATTGTGGGATATGGTGAGCAACACATGTGGACTCATAAGTCCGGCTTGACGAGGCTCCCCTATTTCAATGACCTCCCACTGCCCCATAACATTGATGTAATGCACACTGAAAAGAATATCACCGAGGCACTTTAAGCAACACTCATGGACACTGACAAGTCTAAGGACAACCCTAAGGCTAGAGTGGACCTGGTGACGTTGTGCGATAGACCACAGTAAGAGATGCGGCCTCCTGCAAACGGCAAGAACTAGAAAAGGCCTAAGGCCGATTTCGTCTTGAAACCCGAACAAAGGAGGGAAGTACTATGATGGATCAAGGCGTTAATGTTCCCTGATGGGTATGCAGCGAACCTGAGTAGGGGAGTGAACTTAGGCACTATGCGAGTCAACGGGATGAAAAGTCATGACTACCATGTATGGATTGAGCGACTTCTTCCGGCGATGGTACGAGGCTATGTTCCTGAGCATGTCTAGCTATTGCTTGCAGAGTTGAGCTATTTCTTTCGCCAGCTTTGTGCCAAGGAGCTATCTCAGACCATGGTTGTAAACTTGGAGAAAGTGGCACCTGAGTTGCTTTGTAAGTTGGAGAAGATCTTTCCACTCGACTTCTTCTTGTCGATGCAGCATTTGATTGTGCACCTCCTGTATGAGGCACATATGGGGGGCCCGTGTAGGCCTGTTGGTGCTATCCAATCGAGAGATGTCTGAAGGCCGTTCACAAAAAATGTAGAAATAAAGCCAAAATTGAGGCTTCTATTGCAGAGGCTTCCATTCTAGAGGAGGTGACAAACTTCACACAGCTATACTACACAATGAACCTTCCTAGTGTGCATAATCCACTCCATCGCTACAATGCTGACGAGAATGAATCCAACCTCAGCCTTTTCCAAGGGCAACTCGGAAGCACAAGTGGATCGACCAATAAGAGGTTGGATAATGAAGAGTGGCGCAGTATCATGCTATATGTGTTGTAGAACCTAACCGAGGTGAAGCCGTTCATTGAGTAAGTTCTCAACGAACTTGTTTCAATACGCCGTCACTATTCTGCATCTAACTGATTCTTTCTCGTTTGCACAGGGAATTTATTCGTGTATCCTGGCATCAACCAAGGGGTCCTACCCCATGGCAAACCGATACCCTTCTTTCACAGGGTCCGGGAGTAGGGAGGCCTGATTTTATTTCTTGGTTCAAAACAATGGTATTGTCCAATTTACCTCGTACCTAGTTCGAGATTTTGAGTTTCGCGTACTTAGTTCGGCAATCTTTCATTCTTGCGCTTGCAGGCCCAAACTGATACAACTATGAGTAAGGAGTTGAGACAGGTTGCAAATGGCTTCGATAATAAGGTGAAAGCTTATTCAGGTTATGATGTGAATGTATATCGCTTTCACACAGCAAGCTACGAGCGAGCTCGGTCCCATCGAAAAACCACAAACAGCGGAGTTTGTACTCCCAGCACCGATGGCCTTGAGTATCATGGCATAATCGAAGAAATCTATGAACTTTCATTTTATGGTTTGAAACCTCTTCGTCTCGTCATGTTCAAATGCCACTGGTTCAATCCTCGACTAACGAAACGGAGCCCTAATATTGGTCAAGTCGAGATTCGACAAGATTCCGTCTATCAAGGAAAAGATGTCTTTATTGTGGCTCACTAGGCCATGCAGGTTTATTATTTACCATACGCGTGCCAAGGCAACAAGGCTCTTAAGGGGTGGGCTATTGTGCACCAGGTATCGCCACATGGTAGACTAGCTGTCCCAAACAATGAAGATTACAACTTCAACCCAAACACATATGAAGGAGAGTTCTATCAAGAAGATGGGCTACTAGGGAGGTTGGTGATAGACTTAACCAAGGTGATCGGAATGGAAGTAGACAATGAAAGGGTCGATGACGAGGAAGAAGGAGATGAGGTGCAAAATGCCAAGGACATAGAAATGCTTGAGTGATTACATTTAGACGATGACGATGAAGGCAACATTGAACCTTCGGACAGTGTTGTTTATTTGGACAATTTTGATAGTGATGACGAGACATATGATCCAGATAATCCCAATAATGATGATTACTTCTAATACATGTAATACTATGTTATTTTGTAATCGTGTTTTGTTTTTTATTTAGCATCTATTTTTAACACATGTACTAATATGTCTTGTTTGTTTCTTTTTAATTGCAGGTGATTAAACAAAGATGACGGGCAGTCGTGTGCCAAGGAACATGAACTCAAGGTTCATGAGGGCACGCGATGCAGATCCGGATGCAGAAGAGGGGTCATTGGACAGGAGGAGGCAGAGGGCCAGGAGCAGCGGTAGCGGCAGCGGCAGCAGGAGGGGCCGGCCTCCTCTAGTCAGGCCGCGTGATGTGCCGGAGGAGGAGTGTCGTATCCCAGACTCCTCGGATCCTAGACTCCTCGGACAAGGAGGAGCTGGTTCGATAGACGGACGACGAGGGAGACGAGGCACAGCAGGGTGGCGAGGCTGGAGGCACAGCTGGTTTGGACTCCTCTGCTGTGGCCAGGATCTACTTGCGCGGTCCCTCAAAACTCCCTGGGCCTCCGCTTCTTCCGCTATGCCTAGTGATCCACCCCTAGGGGGATAGGTAAGTAACTTTAGATTTTATCACAGCTACTTCATATAACCTGTTGAAAATTGTCAGAGAAACTAATAATGTTTGTTAATGACTTGTGCAAGCACTGGCTGGTTGTGTCGCCTGGTGACTCACGCAACCCCAACCACATCCTGGGTCTTGTGTGCAGACACTTTTACCCCGGCATTGTCACGCACAAGGGGAACACTGAGCCGGCCAAATCGTGGGACCACTACAAAGATGACCTCGACGCATGTGGAGATAAGCAGGAGCAGGTGAGGAGAGAGTTCTGGGTAAGTCTCGCTCGCACAACTTTGATCAATACATCGCATTCATTTGACTTTTTTGACATAATGAGTTGATACATTATGTCTGTCTATAGACTTTTTTTAGATGTGAAGAGGGACAGGAGGACAGGGCGGAGAAGGTGATGGTGAAAAGTGCCAGCAAATGAATCACCGACATGCACTAGCATCGTCAAGTACTACGCCACGCACCTTGGTGAGAAGATCACCAAGACACAGGCAAGACAGAGGACGCTGACCCGGGAACAGTACCCTGAGGTAAATGAAGAAGAATAATACTGATTCGTTTTGAGATTAAGTAGCTTTAATTTGGTCTTCTTACATCTCAAATTCTTTATGACATGTAGACAATTCCATGGTGGTGCGAGTCGTATCGGGACTGCTGGGAGATGATCGTGGACAGGTGGTTCACGGAGGGTTATATCCAGGACCATGAGGCGGGGTGGGAGCGGCGTATGGCAGCGACAGGCCCCACACACCATCAAGGCAGCCGTAGCCTCGGCGCGTACAAGCAAGCATGGGTACGTGAATTTTTAGTATTCTTACGCTTCATTCTGCATGTTTCTTCTAATCATCTTGTTGTCTTTCTCGCAGTCGGCGTCACATGGTGGGCAGTCCATCTCCAATTTCATGGCATATGGTCTGGCCCGCAAGGGTAAGGCGACGTCCGCTGTCACCTTCACCCCGGATGACCCGCCCGAGTCCTACAACAACCCGAGCATCCACAGTCGCATCAGTTCGTATGCGTCGGAGGCAAGGTCGGTCCATGGGCCAGACTGGGATCCAAGCACCGACGACATCGATGGGACGATGGTCATGAGGCTCGGACAAGGCAAGAAGCATGGGCGGTACTAGATAGGCGATGGCACCCTCGAGCCCAGCGAGATTCCCTCCTTCTCCTAGATCCGAGCACAGACCCCGAGCGGAGGCTCGGCCATACGCCAACGGCCGTCCCCTTCACAGCAGCGGGTCGACGCACTCCAGGTTAGTCCCGTTTAACTCTTCGTACATTGATCTTTAAATAACTTAGTTACCTTTGTATTACTGAAACATTCGATTGAAATATTGTAGGCCGATAACGAGAGGATGGCTCAGGAGCTGCGGGACCTGGCGACAAGGACCGAGCAGGCCGAGCGGGAAAGACAGGCCGAGCGGGCCGAGAGGGAAAGCAGGCCAAGCAGCTGGCGGAGATTACGACGTTCCTGAAGAACTTTGGACAAATGCACGATGTAGCTGTGCCGCAGTTCGCTCCACCGTCGCCGCCAGTTATAGCTAGTCCTGTGAGTATGAAACCAAATTGCTTCGACTAGTGCTTTCATTAGATGACCACTCTAACAGATGCAATCTCTTGTCCTTTATGCAGCCTCCGTCGGCGGGTTCAAATAACCCATCTCAGGCGCAAGCAGGCGACGACACTTTTTCTTCACCAAGCACTCAGTTTCTTCCCCACCGGTAGTTTGTATCTCTTTTTCACCGCTTGATGGACATGTGATGCACTGTGATCAACTATCGACTTGTTTCGATAGATATTGGACCTATTATGCTTGTGATATCGTGTATGTGAGATATTGTGTGATCGACATGTGATATATATGTGGTATTGCCTTTGTGATGAGATGTATGTGATATATATGCGCTATATTGTGTTTGTGATGTCACGGATGTTATATATCTCTTATATGCTGTGTTTGTGAATATAGAATCAAAAAAAAATTAGCCTCTTTGCCGAGTGCCCTGGCCCTGGCACTCGGCAAAGAAATTACGAAAAAAAATAAAAAATATTTGCCGAGCGTCGACCTGGCAGAGCACTCGGCAAAGAAATTATTAAAAAAAATTATCTTTGCCAAGTGCCTCCCTGGTAGGGCACTCGGCAAAGAAATTTTGAAAAAAAAATTAAAAAATCTTTGCCGAGCGCCTCTAACATGACACTTGGCAAAGCATGTGGTAACGTAACTGGTGCCGTGACAGTCACTTTGCTTTGCCGAGGGCCGAGATTGTCCTCGGCAAAGACTTTGCCGAGTGCCCGATAAAAAGCGCTCGGTAAAGAATTCTTTACCGACGGATTTTTTTATCGGAGGCTCTTTACCGAGTGCTGCCCTCGACAAAGACTTTGCCAAGGGTAAAGTAGTCTTTGCCGAGTGCATTAGGTACTTGGTAAAACGCCTGAATCCAGTAGTGAGATCATGCACGTTCTAGACTTCATCAAGTCGACACCATATGGTTTCCCATTTTGAGCAATGTCGCTGCGCGGAAAGAAAAATCCGGATTCCAATTTCCATGGAGTTGGAATCTGGTGGTCCAATACCGACGGTCGAGAAAAAGATTGCTTTGATTTCACGGTTTGGAGAATCGTGAAATGCCCGGGATTACATTCGCCCACAGGCCACAGGCTACGAACGCGAGTGCCCGGCGCGCATATATTCCTGGACGAGAAGGACGCGACGTGGCAACGTGGGCACTTGGCAATGGCAGACCTCGTCTGCCCGCCATTTGTTTGGACCCTGGAGACTGCCAGCCGCTGACACACGGCATCAGCTACGCGACAGCCGTCACCTACGGAGTAGTCACACACGCGTTCACATATTCACATATTCACATGCCATCAGCTACGCGACAACCGTCAGACTGGTCCAAATCGATATGGTACGACGCTAGTGGCCTGGCTCACTGTAGGACGGCGGTCCTAGCCGGTAGGAGTACTGGTCTGGATTTTTTTTAGATATCTACCTGTTGGTTTGAACTTATCGGACTTATCGCTTAAAATTTATAGTATTTTTTTAAAAAAAATTAGATTTAATTGATTTATCAACCGACTTTAATATTAGACTAACATGACTGAAATGTCACGTGGCGGCACAGAGCGGTGAGCCGGTGAAAGGAGGTTCGTGAGCGGTGTTTGGTCTGTGGAAGAAAATTCATGCATAGGAAATATTCTACTTAAATGCTAGATTTTGTGGTCGAAAAAAAAACTGACGGACAAGCTTATCTATGTCTTCTATTTTTTATTATTAGTAAATAATAATTTAAGGATTATTAGTATGTCATATTATTACTTAAAAATTATGATGGTAGGATTAGTTTTGATAAGTGCTAATAGGTTGATTAGTGCACGTTTCCTACGCTAATTAGGATATTGGTGGTGCTAATTAACATATTTTATTTTAAGTTAGTGATTATCATGACAAAATAGTATTAGTGCACATCTATTAGTGTCTAATTAGTTGTTATTATTTTTAAATAATAGATATAATTAGTCAACTATTCTCATCCCATCCACTCTCGTCCATCCAACCAAACATACATCATGGATATACTTATCCCAATATCCATAGATCGTCATATCCCATTCTTTTTGAAGCAGGAAGCCTTGCGCTTGCGGTAGCAACTAGCCTACACGAAAAGATACAAATCTTAGACATGAATCTGGGTGCCCATAATTTTTTTGGATGGAGAGTGTACTTTCTAGTAAGTCCATAAGGAGAATACTTCTAGATCATATTAAAATAAATTATTTTAAGTTTAAATAGACTTATAAAAGTAATATCAACAATTATAATTCTAAACATGTTCTTATTTGATATCGTAAATATATTTTTGTATAGAACTTTGGTCAAATGGAAGATTGCTTGGCTTAGTATTGTAGCTACAGGTGTACAATAGAGGGAGTAGCTTAGTATATGTGCACTTGAACTCGCCAGCGACATTGTGCATCACCTCATGACAATCTGATGCTATGTAATACTAGTATTTTGCCTAGTTGCAATCAGCCGCTAAACATAAGGCATCTTTACAGGCCAGCGCTTCCAGAAGACCATCACACACACACACAACAGCACGACATAGCCCCTAGGAACTTACTTACCACTCTAATCCTTACTAAGGATGTAAGTGGGTTAGCCCATGAACCTGTGTATTCATTCCAACCAAATTTCCATCAGAAAAATTACATGCAAGACATGGCCTTCGTTGACCGTTTCAAAGTGCGCAATGCTCACCATTTTTTAGACAATTTTAGAAACATGTAACACGCCTCTGAACCTGAGTGTGGACCTAGGTTAATGTGAGGGAAGACATACAGCTGCACTTAATTTTGGAAAGTACAAATATAATTTGCAAAGAAAAAACACCATACGTGCTCCTGCTCAAACAATTTCCAATGCCCCTATTTTTATTGAGTGAGAAAACCACATGCTAATTCCAATTACTCTTGATGTGCCCCTCCTAGTTTTTTTTAAAGGTTTGCCCTTGTCTGAAGCTCTTCCTTTTGTATCTACTAGCAAATAAATCTCTTTGTTGTAAAAAATGCCATATCATACTATGGACAATGTGTACAGATAAATTCGAGAGCAACATCTCAATTTTCACATGGCTTTTTGAATCTTTTCTGTTGATCTAAAACGAAGAACTTAAGAATCTTCAAAATTTTGTAATTTCTAGGAAGATGAAAAGATCATTGTTTTTTACATCATAACTTTTGCATTTTTAAAACAAAAAATTTCCAAAATGTTATATTAAGTTTCGATTAAACTATTTAGTCCCAACATATATTCCAAAAATCTATTAAAAACATGTGGACAACACATGTGCTCCACTTTCCTTAATAAAGCATATGCTCAAAATTAAATTTTATTTTTCAAACTCAAATACAACATTCTAGAAAGAAATTTAATTTTAAAATACAAAAGCTACGATGCCAGATCTAAGCAAAATGCATCGTACTGAATTAAACTATTATTTTTAGTTTGTCTCGGATAAATTGAAAATGCTGAGATGTAAATGGGACTGGATTAGGCACCAGAGTAGTCGGCGAGATAGCCGATGTGCTTTTGATCCAATCGACTGCTCAAGGTCCGACGGCGAGCCACATAACCCTAGCCGATTAGGCACTAGAGTAGTTACTACTTGAGCTCTTAGGACCTGTTTGGCAGGGCTCCTCTCCGGCTCCGGCTCCGGCTCCTCCAGAGGAGCCCTGCCAAACGTTTTCTTAGAGAAGCCGTTTTTCAGTAAAAAACAGAGGAGTCGGAGCCGTTTTGTAGGAGCCACAATTTGTGGCTCCTCCAAAACGGCTCCGGCTCCTCCGGAGGAGCCGTGCCAAACAGGCTCTTACTCCCTCTTCATCGATCCGGATCCCACCTCCATCTCTGAGCGCCCTGCTTCCCCACCGAATCTCGGTCTCTTTCAAATCTCAGGGCTTTGTTTGGTCGCGATCAAAATTTGCCATACCAAATATTTAGTAAATAAAAGTCAGACAAAAAAAAACCTTAAATTTGGCAAGCCAAATGTGAAAGGCTGATAAATTTTAGTAACAAATCAAATAACAGCCAAAATCATAATTTGCTAAATTTTTAGTTTGGTAAATTTTGAAGTGAACCAAGCAGTCCCTCAGTTCCCAGTGATATTTCTCTAGCCGAGGTGTCCAACGACATGCATGGCTCGGGTGAACTAATGTTGCAGGCCGCCGCTGGCGACCACCACACAACCTGATCTACTTTGCAAGGGCAACGAGGAAAACGTGCGGGACCTTCCCCTGGTGGCAGCGGTGTCCTCTCCATCGCCGTTGCCTCGACGTCGATGACGAGCAGTGCCTCAGCACTTCAGTAGTCCGTGTGAATCTGCCCTCTTCCTGTCTCCCTGGGCACGTGCCCCATGGCCATTTGCCCGCTCGTTGAAAAGCCATAACTGAAAATACTGTTTATTGATTTATTGTGAGAGAAAAAATATTGTTCCTTCGCTGAAACAGTACGGCTCATAAGACAAACGAACAGGTCCTATGACACCTTCGTCCGCACTCCTCAGCTTGCTGCTGATGAGCAATACTCACTCGGTCTTAAAATAACTCTCAAGAGTCAGAATCCAAACTTTCACCAAATATATACTACAAAAATACTAATATTTGTAATATCAAATAAGTATCATTAGATTAATCATGGCTTATATTTTTTATGACAAACTCATTTAGAAATATAAATGTGGATATTATTTTTTAAAAATCTAGTCAAAGTTGAATTTCTTTGACTCTTCGAAATGTGAGAGGAAAACTTATTTTGAGGCGGAGGAAGGAGGTACTACTCTTGGTTTACTGATGACCAAACGTTTCGTTGGGAAAAAATGCATTCGTTCACTACGGGACTATTTGGTTTGCGCTTTGCACACGTCATCAACATATGAGGAATCCGACCAGAAAATAGAGCCCAGCAAGGGGCGAGAAATCTATTGGCCCCTGAAGAAAAGAAGCCCAGTGCAAAAGTAGGCCTAAATTCTTCGACTCCTCCGCACGTCCAATATGGGAACAAAACAGCCCATACAGATCGTACAGCACGGCCCATGAAGAAAAAGACCCTGAAAACCCTAGCCTTCGTAACCTCAGCTCCTATAAAATGCAGCGCCGCGAAACGACGCCCTCACCAGTCACCACCGCAGCGCCGCCACAGGTAAAGAAGAAACTCCTCTTTCTTTCGTATTCGTAGTACTTTGCGATATTGGTGCTTGATTTCCGTGATGAGAGATCCAGCGATACTCGAGCCCCTTGATGAATCGATCCCTCAGATTTTTCTCTCCGGGGCTCGAATTTTCCAGTGGGGCGAGATTTCCGGAGATCTTGAGTCGCTTCGCCTACTGACCACCGTGAGGCGCAGCGAATAACATTCTCCAAGATTTGCCCGCAAAAAAGTTATTCCAGATTTCTGTTCGTTTAGTTTAGTTTAGTTTAGTTTAGTTTTGTTTTTTGTGCTCGATCCGGTTGAGTGAGCATTGTGATGAATATCAAAAGCATGATTCCTGAGGGCCACAGATGAGATCACCTTTTTTTACCCTTAACCATTTAGAGCTTAGTTTTACTTGTTGTGGATGATGAAATGCACTGGGCTCCGAGCAGTGAAATTCGCTGTGTTTTGACCGAGATGCACTTGCCTAGAAAGCATTGTCTGACATGCCCAATGTCGTTTTCGTCAAACAAATCGTTGCTTTGATGAGTAAATCATTGAAGAAGGCTGCATTGTACCAAGATATGGCTCAGTTTCTTTACCCTCGTCTTGAATTTGCCGACTCGGCTGTAGCCAAATTAACGAGGAAGCAAAACTGGTCGGCTTGCCCTCTATTCAATGGGTTATCCGCTTACCGAGCTTCCCATATGACGCCAATTCTAGCTTTGGTTTCTTCCATGTCTTCACTCTGCAGTCGAAACGAGGTGATAGTGGAGGGGGATGGCGTATGCTGTAGCCATTCTTGTAGAACACCTCGAACAGCAAGTTATTATCCGTATGAGTGAGCCACTTCTTCCTTTTGATTTTTAGTGATCCCTTCTCATGGTCGTTTTAAATCACGCGAGGAAGACGTGGCCGGTGGTTCATCATCCGGGCTGGGTCATTGACGTCTACATTTTTTGTGCTATATCTGCAAAGCTGTGAAATGCATCAGTACATAACTGAGATCTTAACCAGCTCTCTCCGCTCGGAAAAGCAGGACATTACTAAGATAATAATATTCTTAAATATAAACCTTAATCTGAACCTTGATCGTATTGCAATTAGTTCTGAATTACCGTAAGTTGTTTGGCTGTGGCTTTCGTAAACGATCGTAAATTTTCAGCCGAAATAGTATTTTTCTCTCACACAAATCAGCCAGCAGGACTTCGAAAAAACAACGATATGAACTAGCCAACCGAACTGGCTGATCAACCAACAAGACTTCGAAAAAATAATGATATGAACTAGCCAACCGAACAGGCTGATGGTGCCGGGATAGGAAGGCAGCAGCGATGGGCTGCGGCCACACCACTCTGCAGCTACTGAACAAAAGCAGCCATCAGCTGCTGCTGGAGTGCAGCTTAGCACACCGTTTGATATCGCTGCTGGAGTGCAGCCTAGCACACCGTTGATATCTCCATGGTCTAGCAAAACACATACCGTTTGATATCTCCATGGAGCAAAACATGCCAATAATTGTTGGAAGAAAGCCTGGCCTGAATCTGGAAAGCCTGACCTGAATCTGGTTGTGAAATATATGGGCATGGTATTTGTACGTTTTGATTGAAATCTCTTGACGGCCATTGCCAATGGTCAGATAACATGTTTGCTTCAGGTCAGGTATTACAAATTGACCAATTAACTGAATCTTTGTTCTGTTCTTATAAGTCATGGTGTAATACAATTGCAACTTTTTATATACAAAAAGAAAAGATCAATGGTGATAAAAATGTCTGAAATATCTGATGAGGTTTTAAAATCGTGAAAAAATATCTAAGTGTTTTAAATTTTTTGAATCTCTAAATTTGTTGCAAGTTTTTTAATATAAAAAGTTTGCTAAATATCTGATGGGGTTTTAAGATCGTGAGATAGCTTCAGGCATGACAACCCCAAATAAAATGGATTCTTTGCATGCATGCTGACCGGATCTCCCCTTGTCCGATCTTTGGACACCTCAGCCCTTGTTTGCGGCCTGTGCATGGAGCATTAAATGTAGACGAAAAGAAAAACTAATTGCACAGTTTGGTGGAAAATTGCGAGACGAACGTTTTGAGTCTAATTAGTCTATGTTTAAACACTATTTGTCAAATAAAAACGAACGTGCTACAGTAGCCCCAAAATTCAAATTTCTACAACTAAACACAGCCTCAATTGAGATGATTGCCTGATCATGGAGGTACAGCTGGGGCTGTGTCGAGATGTGCCCTGTTTGTTTGGACTGGTTTAGCTTATAAGTCATGACTGAAAGTACTGTTTGACATATGAGATAAAAATATTATTTGTTTACTGATAAGCCAAATACGATCAAGCGAGCAGGCTGATGATTCCTTGAGAATGGAGGTACTTGGAGTTCCCTGAGAACGGAGGTACTTGAGTTGGAGGCCTCCATCAAAACACGCCAGTAGAGCATGCACAATAAGGGCCCCGTTCGCTGGTCTGAATTTTGGCTGAAACTGGCTGAAAAACACTGTTCCGGCTGAATTGTTGTGAGAGAAAAACACTGTTCCGGCTGAAAAAACAAGTCGAACAAACCAAATTTAAGACAAGCGAACGGGGCCAAGGTGGTGAAGCCCGAGGGCATCTCTGTTGGTGGCGAGGCTCGATGTTTGTCTCTCATTTGTGCCTGCAGTATAGCCATTTAGCCTCGTTCGCTAGGAGGAATTCTGGAGAAATCTAGATGAATCTGGAGAAATTTATGAGAGAAAAACGTTATTCTGGATAAAAAAAAGAAGCAGATCAAGTCGGGTTTAAAGGCACGCGAACGGAGCCATCGATGGTTGGGCTCCATTTTCATCACTGCAGTACATTTTTTTTTGTCTACCTCTACCTTCGATCTCCTGCCAACTAACATCAGAACTTTGGGCTCTGTTCGGCACCAAAATGAAACATCATGTATAGGCTCAAATGCTAGATTTTGGAAAATAAAGCATCGCTGTGCAGTGTTGGACATCAATGCTTGGACGCTCTCTAATTCCCGAGCATCGTTTACGAAGCATCGGGCCGTGAGCAGCAACAACATGCACTCCTGTAGCTCGTAAACGATCGTAAATTTCTAGTTAGAATAATATTTTTCTCTCACATAAACCAGCCAGCAATATTTATTCACGAATCAGCAACGATACGAACCAGCCAACCAACCAGGCTGATGTTGCCGAGATAGGAAGGCAGCGAAGCTCAGAAGCTGCAAATCATTTCCTTTGGTAATTTCCCTTGGATTTGATTGCCACTTGTTGCATTGACCACGTGGTTGTCATTGAACTTGATGCTGGCAAACGGCAATGAGCACATTGTCCTATAGCATTGCCCTCGCCAACGATCTCATTAATCAAGAAAAAAAATGCTTGCCTAGTTAAAGATGGCAACGGGGCGGGTTTGGATCGGATGGAGTGTCTGGGCACCCAAAACCGAAACCCGAACCTGAAACCCAAATCCGCCCCGAAAATCGATTCGGGTGAAAATCCATCCCAAAACCGAAACCCGCGGATCCCCGAAACCCGACGGATTAACCGAAACCCGAGGATATTGTACAGAACATGCAAGTAGCAGCTACATTTGTGTCCAGCCATTTACAGAACACACTGTCCAAATATTACAGTCCAAACAATAGTATTACAGTCCAAAGTGGCAAAGTCCAAACAAAAGATATTACACACATATGCAGACGTACATGGTACAGAAGTTAGTCCAAAGTGGCAAAGTCCAAACATCCAAACAAATATTACAGTCCAAACATTCATCAATTACAGTCCAAACAAATATTGCAGCGCCACAAAGGTAGAATTGGAGAAGCAACCCAAGTTCTGTACAGTTCACATATTACAGTCCAAACAAATAACAGTACACACTGTCCAGATTATTACAGAGTTCATCATTCATCAATTATGGTGGAGTCATCTTCATCCTGTGAAATAAAAATAGAGAGTAGCTCATTACTTGAATGTTCAACGCATTGTAAATTCACAAATTGAATATACAAGGAAACAACAGCACTACCATTTCTTCATCTTTTTCATCAAGACAAGTCATCAAAGCACCAACAAAAGTAGAATGAGACCCTGCATTGATGTGATTTTCACAAATTAGTTATATAACTTATATGGAATGAAAACCACATACTTATAGAAACTGCACTTACCTAACATGTCATTATGAGACCATGCTTGCATACACATAAGTGCCTCAATCATTGATGGTGAAAGCCTACTAGGATGTGGACTAATTATTCTCCCACTAGTGCTAAAGGCTGACTCGGATGCCACCGTTGTCACAGGAATAGCAAGGACATCACGTGCAATTTTTTGTAATGTTGGGTATTTGAGCCCTGCATGTTGCCACCACTGAATGATATCTAACTCTTGTGTCCTAGGCAGCAGTGGCTCTTCCAAGTACAAATCTAACTCTGTTCGCACATAGGTGGAGGTCACAGCTGGCTATTTGGACATGTAATCATCAAAAGTGGCAATCCAATCTTCATCATCCATCTGAGAAGGAGCACTTGGTCTAGTTTGAGCACCATCTGTTGTGGCAACATCCTCCATACAATCTTGGTATTCCAAAACCAGATTGTATAACAAGTCTTTCACTTTGTTGACAGCTTCCATAGCTACACTTTCTGACCCATGAATTTTGAGAAAAAGAGCATTCAACAATTGTAATTTAAACCTAGGATCTAGGACAGCAGCAACAGCCATCAAACCATGCACATCTGACCAATACTTGTTGAATTTCTCTTTCATTTTAATAGACATTTCTTCTACCTTAGGAATTTCACTGCTTTGCCACTTCCTAATTGTCAAAAAAATGTTGCATATTTTGGGAAAGAAAAGATTGGCTGTGACATATTTAGTTCCTGATAGTAGCTCAGTTACATCATAGAACATCTTTAACCTATCACAAAGCTCTCTAGCAAACTTCCAATCATCTTGAGATGGAACACAAGGAGCACGAGAAGCAAGGCACTCAAAACATCTTGGTAAACTAGTGTAGTGCTAAGCATAATATAAGTAGAGTTCCATCTAGTTTTACAATCAAGAGCAATTCTTTTCTCATATTTTCCTTTCATTTGTGCTGCAATTTTCTCAAACTTCTCATGTATTTTAGGAGTGGCCGACCAGTATGCAACACTATCACGCACATTATCAATTCCCTTCTCCATTACACTCATTCCATCTTTCACAATCAAATTTAAAATATGTGCAGCACAACGCATATGAATTAATTTGCCCTTCAACATACAAGAGAGGAGTGGTAACTTGCCTTCCACAGCAGCCTTGTTCTTTGCAAGATCATCACCATCGGTGCCAATCATGGTCTTCATGAGGCTATCATTGACACTACAGTTGTCAAGAGTTATAGTGGACAGATTCCTCTCAATATGCCAATCTAGGAGAACTTCATGAAAAACCTCTGTTATAACCTCTGCAGTATGTGGTGTCAGAACATAAATAAACCTACAACAAGAAGAAAACTTTTTAGCTAATACGAAAACTTTTCTCTGGTGGTTTGCTGTCCACAAGAACACAAAATGATGTGATTTATTATTACCTAATAAGAAAACTTTTAAGCTTTCAATCTTCATCTAGAAAATGGGCTGTAACTGCCATGTAACCTTTTCTCTGGTGGTTTGCTGTCCACAAGTCCGTAGTAACAGCAACACGAGCACTCAATTTTTTGATGTAATTCACCATAGATTGCTTCTGCACTTGATACATATCCAAGATATCCTTCCTAATTGTGTTTCTAGACACTACCTTGAATGCTGGCTGCAATGCAGCACAAAACTTGCAAAATCCAACATAGTCCACCATGGAAAGAGGAAACTCATGGACAATAATCATTAAAGCAAGTTCTTTCCTAGCGACATCTTGATCAAACACATACTTCTCTAATGTGACAGTGCCATCTTGTGGGTTTGCAGATAATTTAAGAGTAGACTGTGTTAAACCTTTTCTAGTAGCTCTGTCCTGACATACAGCAATGTGATTCTTTAAGTGGGTTGTACCATTTCTTGTCTCCCCACCTAAATGTTTTTTGCACCATTTACATTTTGCTTTCCATACCCCACTTACATTAATCAAATCAAAGTCTTTCCATACTTCAGATCTTAGCTTCCTCTTACTACCAACAGGAACATCATCTTCTACCTCTACCACTGAATTATTACCTAGAGTTGCAGAATCAGTTGCCGGTGCTGCTGAATCGGATGGCGGTGCTGCTGAATTGGCTGTAAGACGTGGACGAGAACCCACAGATTGAGATGCAGCAGCAGCAGCTTGAGATCCACTTGAAGCACTAGGAGCCGACATTGCTCACTTCCTGACAAATACAAAAGGGAAATTCGTGATGAGCATAGACATAAGATGGGCTAACTTCTCAACAAACTTTTCAATGGCTATTGACAATAAGAAAAGCATAAGAAAGTGGAAATCACTTCAATTTACGACCATTTAGAAAGTGGGAGTCTGAACAACATATGGAAAAATTGCATATATCCTTTGGTGTTAGCCAATTGCAGCAATGAATTCATTCCATGTATAGAGAGAATTGGAGAAAACAAATTTTCCACAAAACTGCACAAATATATGCCAATTGCAAATAGCGTATAATTGAAGAATTTTACATCTTAGGGTTTCAACAGAGCCTTTAGCATGGCACCCATGAGAAGTACTATGAGCTTAAATACTAGACTCTGTAAAATATACCATCAGTTTGAAACCTGATGCCAGTGAGCAACATCTACGCTGACACCAAGAACAATTGGCATGCACGCCGCCTAGAATGAGACTTACAG
The DNA here is from genome assembly GCF_019320115.1 of Miscanthus floridulus. Lineage (NCBI taxonomy): Eukaryota > Viridiplantae > Streptophyta > Magnoliopsida > Poales > Poaceae > Miscanthus > Miscanthus floridulus. The sequence continues at coordinate 148,546,667 of NC_089581.1, read as the reverse complement.
AGAGCTCTCAACTATAGGCAGTAATCTGAGAGACTGAGACCGTGTCCATGCAAGTAAGCGCAAGAAAAATCAAAATGTCACATCTCTATAGATCGATTTCATAAGCAGTAAGCGCAAGAAGAAGACGGTCGAGGAACCATACCTAAGTGACCGCATACAGCAGCAGGCGCGGCGTCGACTGCGGCCAAGCTCCGGCACACCAGACACAGCTTCAGATCAGCTCCCGCGCAGCCTCGCTCTAGATCTTGCCCCACCGGCGGCACCACAGATCCGGCGTCGTCCCCACGCCCCGCACCTGTAGACCGCGGCAGCGGCGAGTGCCGCACCGGTAAGCAGCCTAGCAGTGAGGAAGCAACGGAGAGGCAGGAAAACGAACGGATGGAAAGCGGCGGCTGAGAGCGAGGATGGCAAGAGGACGGACGACTCACCTCTTCTGGTCGGCGCAACGGCAGGAAGACGGAACTCGAGGCTGAACTCGTTGCGCGTGAAGCGTGAGAGCAGGTTGGACTTGCCGACGCCGGAGTCGCCGATCAGGATGCGCCGCCATACCTGCGTGCGGCCGTGCGGGGAAGGAACGAGCCGCCGACCCACCGTCGCTCATCGCCCGTGCATGGATGCGGCTGTGCGCCTGCGGCGCCTGGGTGGATCCGTGGATGCGGATGAGGGCTGAGGGAGTGAGGGTTGGCCGGTTGGGGGCTGAATGATTCATCGATTCCACGCTTATATACTTAGGGTTCCTAGGTGGGCTTCTGGTGGGCCGAAATTTCCGGAGCCCCGATGGAGCTCCACGGGTCAATTTTAATATCCGCCCCAAAACCACGGTATTTCGGGTATCCGAACCCGCAAATCCGTGGGTGAAAACCAGGAACCAAAACCGAAAACCGCGGACCCGAAATCCGCGGATATCCGCACCGAACCCGATCCGTTGCCATCTTTATGCCTAGTCCTACGTAAGGCCCACCGCCAAATGATTTGTAGTATGAAACAAACATTGAACCTAGTAGAAGGGTGTGATTTTGCACAACATTAGATAATATAGGTGCACAAATATGTGCCCTGTTCGGTTGAACTTATTCAGAACCACTTTTCAGCCATGGAACAATGTTTTTCTATCATAACATTTCAGCAAAAACATCAACATAAGTCAAATTTCAGCATCAGCGAACAGATTGATGGGCTTGTGGTTGGTGTAATATGAAACAGCCATCGAACCTATCGAGGGGTGTGATTTGCATGCCATTAGACAATATAGGGTGCTACAAATTTGGTCATGTGGTTGGTGGAGAAAAAACAGACCCTCTTCTTCTTTTTTCTTTTTTTTGGGGGGGGGGGGAGGGGGATCTAAACAGTAACCAAGTTTTGCCTGCAATGGATGACTCATAAGTTAGCTCTAAGTATTTTTTTTATATTTTAATAGAAGAGAGAGGAGCTAGCTCATGATCAATAGATAGGCTCATGCACACATTTCAAAAACATATGAGAGTGTCATATGTGTCTAATCATATTATGAGCCATTGCTGAAAGTTTATACTATTGAAGAGATTGGCTTAGAGTTAGTAACTTATTCCTTCTGTTGCGGGTGCCCTAGTGCTAGTTTAAGCTTGGCTATAAGCGAAGCCAAGTCAGCAACTGACTAATGCAGTAGCCAAGCCAAATATAATTGTTTTTCTATTTACATGGGACCCACCCATTCAAATCTTATTTTTATTTGCTCAGAAGGCAGGCTTAGGGAGCCGTGTCAGGCAGGAAGGGAGTATGTGATGGCAAACTTAGGAGTCGTGCCTTCCCTGCTAGCGCTCGGCGCTACATGTTGCGCCAACAACTTGTTTCTTCTAATTTTTGTCTCATTCACCAAGGCATTTGCTGATGTGGCTTGACTATAAGACAAGCTGTATTATTATATCCGCTCTTAGCACATGATTTTGTTTGGTCCGATCCCCGTCTTCCTTCACATGTGAGTGTCTCCTCCAAAGACACGAGCTTCTTTTCAGTCTTCGATGTTGTCACTATGTCCAATGGAAATAGGGATTTTGGGGTTTGGATTGAGAACATAGTTGACAAACTCTCGATTTCATTGTGTGATTTTATGACTTTATTACGACCATAGTTTATTAGGTTGGTTCTATTCTAGTACCTAATAAACTACATAGGGAGCAGTGGGTGTGGGAGCACCCACCCTAAGCAATAGCCAGTTACAACATAAGTTATTCTGTAGCCACCTCTATTTACGTTAATTTTATATACTAATTTACGATAATGTTAATACATATTTGCGATAGTTGGGTTACTATAACACATGGGGATATTTACCGTAACGTTATAGTAAACCACTTAGTAAGGAGTTATTATAATATCATAAATTAACATAGTAATTATCGTAACTCAAAGTGGCTACAGAATAAGTTATTTCGTAGCCAGCTACAGGGTAGTATATATATATATATATATATATATATATATATATATATATATATATATATATATATATATATATATATATATATATATATATATATATATATTCGTTAATATGCGATTTTTTGGAAAAAAATAATTATATATGCATTTTAGTATAAAACTTTATGCACCAACTAGACAAGCACATACATATTTTTTTTAAAATTTGTTCTGGCTCCGTCTCTAGAGGGGACAGGGTTTAAAAAGGATGCTTAGGTTTTGAAGGGAAATGGCTAGAGAACCGTTGATCAAATTGGACAGCCGAGTGTTGGCTGAGCCAAAATCAGCCCTTATTTTTTTTTTCCTTCGGCGAGCGCGCCTTCTCGCTATGAGCCTATGACTATGCGGGCTGGTTGTTCGGCTGCGAATGCCTGCACGTTGCCGTATCCGCACGGTAAATGATGAGATTATGCGTGTCTCCTTGTCATGTACTCATGTATATGGTTGTTATAATCTAAAAAAAATATGGTTGTTATCAAAATTTCTATAATTCTATAGGCTTGTTTGGTACCCCACCATAACACGTCATGTCACGTGTGGCGTGGCTGCCGAAGTTGTGGCGTGGTGGCGAGCGATATCGCTCGTCACCACAATGGTGGCATAATCCAACACACAGACCAGAGCCTTGTTTAGTTGACGAAATTTTTTAGGAAATTGTACTGTAGCACTTTCGTTGTTATTTGACAATTAATGTCCAATCATAGTCTAATTAGGCTTAAAAGATTCGTCTCGTGAATTTCGTCTAAACTGTATAATTAGTTTTATTTTTTATTTATATTTGATGCTTCATGCATGCGTCAAAGATTCGATGTGACGAGAAATCTTAAAAAAATTTACAAAATGAAGTGGAACTAAACGGTACCCAGCTGTGGCTGCCGTAGCCTACACAGAAACCAAACGCTAGCCATTAAACGATGGCAGCCATAACTGTGGCGTGGCAAGGATGGCGGCCAACCAAATATCCCCTATATCTATATATGACCCTGTCGGCGAATAGCAAGGTGTTTGGACGACGGCGCACATCGGTGATAGTTAACGTGGTCTGAGAGTAGATTGCATATGGCCGGGCAAGAAGTACTTCCGTCGCACACCTGGCCTGCGACGCGAGCGGTACTTGACTGAATCTTCACCGGGAGGAATAGGCGGCCTACTGTAAGTCGTACTTTTTAGTGAATAAATATTATTTTTCTTTTATTTTAAATTAGTCAATAATATTTTTAATTATATTTTATCAGTCAAACTAGCCCAAACGAACGAGGATTAACACCCAACTCAACTCAACCGTCTCCTTTTCCAAAAAGCAGCTGCCATTTTCCATTGACGATTTGTGCATGTGCGTCCATGAATGGAAAAGACACGCATGCCATCCAGGAAATCAACACGATGAAGCTGTGTGCAAAAACGCATACCATGAGCCTGTTCGCTGATTGATTTTTGGGTTGATAAGCTTGGTTGGTGCTAATTTATTATGAGAGAAAAACATCGTTGGCTGGCTGATAAGCCCTCGCTGAAGCCGACAAGTAAATAGACTGCATGACGAAAGTAAGCTATGCTTGTAATGTACTCCACATACCCCGGGCTAGAGAGATTTTTTTTAATTTTAATACTTTTTGGAAACTAATTTTAAATCTAACATGGTCGTTTTTTTAAAAAACTAACACTTTTGGCCGCGTCTATTGCCCTGTCGTGGTCAAATGCTTGTAATCGCTGACCGCTGACGGGGCAGGACCTACTGCGCCACCGATCTTGGCGCGGCATTGCCACGCCCTGATCCGTGGCGCGGCAGAGCCAAATAAAACCGGCCGTCGATGCCCGTGTTCGCAAGTGGCCGAGCAGCCGCCGTTGCCCGAGCAGCGCAGCAAGGCCGCCGCGGCCACTTCCGCCCGCGCCAGCCAGCCCGCCGCCGAGCACGGCAAGGCCGCCGGCCGCCCAGTGCGGCCGCCGAGCCTCCACGCCGGCACGCCACCCCTCCGGCCACGCACGGCGGCTGCCCGCCGAGGACTGCGTCCGCGCCTCCCGGTCCGGTCTAGCGCGCTGCAGCGAGGTACTCCCCTAATAGATAGTAAAATTATTAAATTATAGTTAGTAGAGTTAGTAAAGTTATTTAGTTTAGTTAGTATATGTAATATAGTAAGTTAGTATAGGTAGTAAAGTTAGGTAGTTTAGTTAGTACTGTTATTGAGTCTAGTTATACATTAGATTTAATCTAATTAGTTGTTGTTGTTAGCCTTGTATAGATGTTAATATTAGATTAGTTAGTACAGTTATAGTTAGAATATGTATTAATATTACTATGGAAATTACGTACGACGATTTCGACGACTTGATAAAGTTTCTGAAAATGCTTTTGCAGATGGATTGTTGTGTTAGAGTTTTGTATGGAGGAAGTGTTAGGAGAGAAGATGTTATGTTTGAGGATATGGAAGAAGAATTAGAATGGTTTGATGAACCTCCTAGCTTCAACGACCTTTGTGTCCGTTTGAATGTAAAGTTTGACAGTGATTTCACACTGAAGGAGAGGTTTGATATTGGGAAGACTAGGGCACACTATGTCCTCATGCCCTTATGCGACCCTGCTCACTAGTCCCGCTATACTAGGGTTCTCCAAGGTTCCAATGTGCCTATGGCTGAGGTGGTAGTGGAGAATTGGGGTCGAAGGGGAAGCAACTCAGGGTAACATGGATTTGGATGGTCAGTTGACGCAGGAGCAGTTTCATTCAACTGCAGTAGGTTGTATAAGCAATGACTTCGATGTGAATGATTTCAAACGGGAAGAGGAGGAGGAGGACAGGATCGGTGATATAGTTAGCAGTGATTCAGACGATTCAGATGATGACCAAGGAGGTACAGATGCTACGCCAACACTGGCTGATGCCATGCCAGTACCGGTTCATACTATGCCATTACCGGTACCAATTAAGGTTTTACATGGTGTCCAGGCTCAGGGTAGACTAGTCACAAATTTAGCTGCAGATGATACCCCCTATGATTCATGGGCCAGAATTAGCGAAGCGCAGCAGTATGTTCCACCACCACCTTACACAATGACTGAGCTTTAGCAACTAAGGTCTAAGAACATATCTTTTATGGGCGTTCCGAACTATAGGGATGTTAGTATGACGGATATGACGGTTTTTGACACCGGTCTCTAGTTGTGTAAGAATTCATTGTATAACTATGAGAAAGAAACCCTTAGGAAGGGGATGATATTCAACACAATGTCAGAGATGAAACTCTTCCTTTAGGACTATGCTGTGTACCACCTTAGGCCATACACCGTCACTCATTTGGACCAGGAGTTGAGGTACCATGTGATATGCAAAAATGGTTGTATGTTGAGGTTAAATGCAAGAAAGGGACAAAGTGATGGCAAGTGGAGGATAACTAAAGTTGTCAAACCCCACACTTGCCTAGACAATAGGGGGAAGGAAAATCATCAGCAGCTCACTGCACGTTACCTTGCCCGTTATATATTGGGGCTCGTTAATGATAATAATGATATCTCAATGTCTTCTTTACAACAGTCCATATCTGGATTCGTTAGGTATGATGTGACGTACGAAAAGGCTTGGCGTGCTAAACAAATTACTCTGGCGATTCGATGGGGTACTTGGGAGGAAGCGTACAACAGGGTGCCCCGTTTTTTATGTGCAATGCATTACTACAACCCTGGCTTGAAATGGTTTGTGGACACCGTAGGGATGTTTTTTTGGGACCCATTGAGGCATGTCCTCCATCGTGTGTTCTGGTTGTTCGCGCAAATAGAACATGCATTCCAGTTTTGTCGGCCAGTCATACTTGTTGATGGCACTTTCCTGACAGGAAAATACAGGGGCACCTTGATGATGGTTGCTGCTGTTGATCCTGAGGACCAGATAGTACCCATGGCTTTTGCTTTGGCAGAGGGGGAGAACAATGAATCGTGGTCATGGTTCATGTGGCTTCTACGTTTGCAAGTACTTGGCCCAACTCGCACTATATGTTTGATCTCGGACCGTCACATAGGGCTTCTTAGTGCTGCAGCTGAGCATATAGATGGGTTCCCGCCTCTAGTACATAGATGGTGCATAAGACACTTTGCCACTAATTTCTGGCGGCGTCAGCGGAAGTAGGAGGTATGTGACAAGGTAAAGGTTCTATGTTGTGTACGTACAGAGTACCAGTTCAAGGAGACAAAGAGAGAACTAGACAAGATAGTAAATATAGTGGAAAAGGTCTGGTTAGAGGAGCAGATGGAACAGAAGGCTCAGTGGGTGTTAGCATATGACGAGGGGGGTTTCAGGTATGGCATCATGACCACTAACTTCTCGGAGTCCTTCAACCGTGTATTCATCGGAGTTCGATCGTTGTCTATATCTAGAATTGTTGAGTTCTCATTTCATAAGTGCAACGAATATTTTGTGAAGATGTGGGAACTTGCGCAGAGGAATATAGCTGAGCAGGGGCATTTTGGAAAGGCTAGAGCTGAACATTTGAAGGAGGCCGAGGAATTAGCCAAGCAGCACACCGCCGAGCCGTATGGACCCTGCCGCCATATCTTTAGTGTACGGGGCAAGGGTGGCACAAGCTTGGACGGCGAACGTTATGGTGGACAAAACTACCGAGTTGATTTTGAAAAGGTAGAGTGTAATTGCAACGTCCCTCAGATCATGCAAGCCCCTTGCTCTCATATGATCACGGCCTGCAGGGTTCACGGATACAACTATGAGGATCTACCATATATGTCACCCTTGTATCTCTGTTCGAACACCGTTAGTATTTGGGAGATGAGCTTCGAGCCATACCTTGATCCGACACAGTGGCCATCTTATAATGGTTATGACTACGTGCTGCATCCGGATCTAATGAAGGTAGGGAAGGGTAGGAGGAAGAAGAAGCGACTCAAGGGGGGCATGGACGCTATGAGAGGGTACGGCGAAGACATGTACGGCGGGGGAGACTTCAACGAGACCCGAGGCAGGAATCTTTGCTCTGTTTGTAAATAATCTGGTCACAAGGCTAGCCGGCATAGAAGACGAGGGCAGCAGGTGATTTCATATTGTGTTCATACTGCATAACAAGTAGTTTAAATTTTGCAATGCTACATAATGTTAATCTGAATATTGTTAATTTAAATACTCTAACCCCTTTTTATCAATTTGTAACAGGATGATCCCTCTCACGCCACACCAGCTGTACCCCATTCTTGAGGTGGAGTACGACGACCCCCTTCTTCCACCGAACGACGAGGTTTCCAAGAGACGTTCGAGGGATCCTTACATTCCAGGGACTTAGTTCATTACGTCGAACTTATGTCGAACGAATATTGTCGTCAAAAACTTACAGACTCATAAACCAATGAAAATGTTATGTGGTAACTTGTCGTCCATTTATTTGCTTAATGTTCATTTCAACTTGCGCACGGTCACGACACCACTTGTAGTTTTGTACAGCACCGACAACAACTCAATTGAAGCTGGATGTTGTCTGCCTGCGTCACTGCTGCGTCGTCGTCTATGGCGCGGCACTGATGCGCCGTGGACTCTAGCGCGGTAGAACCTGGGCTATGGCGCGGCCGAACCAGTGGGCTACGGCGCTGTATTCGAGATAATTTCACCTGATTATGTTGATTTTAGAAATTTTGAACACATGATATAAACAGATGTGATCACTTAAGATCGATCATGGGTAATCCGAGTACATGACACATGGGTACAATATATCAGTAGTTCAAATGGAATATAAGACAACACAATAAAATTTCTACTACATAGCTACATTGATCATTAATCAAGCATGAAACTAACAGTCGGCGTAATTAAAAACCCTCAGTCAGAAACATACTGAGTAAGCAACTCGTCGTCCAGTACCAATCCTCAACCACAACCCTGTTGCTGTAGCTAGACTCACCTGCATTGCCCTGATCTACCTTTCACCTGTAGTAAGCGGCCTCCGCTTCATCTGCGGCCTCTGCGGCCTGAGTGAAGAACGCGTCATCATTCTCCGCCGCCTGCAAGGCCGCCTCTACTAGAGCGATGAGCTCGCTCAGTCTGTCAGTGTCGTCATCTGCCTCCTCCGCCTGCAAGCCCATCTCTACTAGAGTGATGAGCTCGCTCAGTCTGTCAGTGTCGTCCTCAGCCTCCTCCGCCTATATGCCCGCCTTTGCTAGAGCGATGAGCTCGCTGAGTCTGGCAGTGTCGTCCTCATCCTCGTCCCCCTCATCAAACAACACAATCGGTGATTCAACGGTGCGATCAGCTCGCTTTCTGTGCTCATCTAACTTCTTTTCCTCGTACCTTGCACGAGCCACCTCTGCAACATGGTCCTCGCTGCAGCTAAAATGTGCGTCATTACTTTGCACGAGGACGAGAAGGGAGGGAGGCGGCCAAGGAATGGAAGGGAAGGGATGCGGCAATGGAGGGCCAGGACTAGCCGTGGGGGTTTTATTCGGCTCTGCCGCGCCACGGATCAGGGCGTGGCAGTGCCGCGCCAAGATCGGTGGCGCGGCAGGCTCTGCCCCGTCAGCGGTCAGCGATTCCTGTCGTCGCTACGTCAGTCCTCTGCCGCGCCACCATGCATAGCGCGGCACAGGCATTTGGCCGCGCCAGGGCAATAGGCGCGGTCAAAAGTGTTAGTTTTTTTTTTAAAAAAAACCGGCCGTGTTAGATTTAAAATTAGTTTCTAAAAAATGTTAAAATTAAAAAAAATCGCCAGACAAGTGCAGCGCATGATCGTCTACAAAATGACACCCCCACGATTGACGTGCGACCCGGTCCGTCTCGCCTCACGCGTGCCAGCCGTCGCGAGCAGTGGAAACTCCGTCCGGATGCTTGGAAAATCCCGGGCGGATTGCTTACGACGTGCCGGGGCGGCGTACTGGACCGAGCGCGATGTGAATTTCTACGTTTTCTCGCTGCTAGGCTCAGCAGTTGCCATCTGCCCGTGCTCGTCTAGACCGCTTCAACTTCAACATGCTTCAAGCTCCAACATGGTTTTACTAGTATTTTCCATGACATGTTTCGCTAAGCTCGTAACTGCATGTCTGACATGCCTGTGATGGGGATTTGACGAATAACATATGGGGCATATATGGCTGTCCGATAAGAGCTGCGCTGTAAACCACTCCAAGCATATGGTATTCCTTCTTTCAGCCCTGGTTTAGTTCGCAAAATTTGAATTTTGTGGCTACTGTAGCACCTTCGTTTTTATTTGGCAAATAGTGTCCAAACATTGACTAATTAGGCTTAAAACGTTCGTCTCGCAATTTCCCACCAAACTGTGCAATTAGTTTTTCTTTTCGTCTACATTTAATGCTCCATGCACGGACCGCAAACATTCGATGTGACAGGTACTGTAGCAACTTTTTGGAAGTTGGCCACCAACTAAACACGGCGTCAATGTCCAGGCTAACTAAAAATATGTCCATGGCCAGCCCCATTTCATTTGTGCACCAAGTAACAATCCACTAGTTTAAATAGAAAATGACACTTTTAGATTCCGAAACATACAGGTGCGCTTTTGGAATCCACAGTAATAAGCAGAAATTTACCAGAGGTCAGATAGATAACATTTTTCCAACATTTCCAGTCCAGCTTACTGGTACGACATCAGTGAAAAAAACACGGCACCTAACTCCGTAGACCAAGCGCAGGACAGCTGCAACTTTCTCGCGTCCATTACCATCAGCCAATCTGCGTACGCACTCGGCAACACGCTCCACAGGAATATTAGCGTACACACCACACCAGAGAGGCAGAGACGGTGCCGCCGCGTCAGGTCAACTCCTGTAGCCCCGCCTTTCCGTCCTTCAAAATCCCCGTCCCCTCGGCACAAGCTCCAAGTTTCTCCCCCGCACGGGTGTCTCTTGTGTCGTGTCGCTCACCATGGAGCGCGAGAGAAACGGCGGCGCGGCGGTTGCGGGCGAGAACGGCTTCTTCTACCACGACGACGCGCAGGTGGAGGCCATGCAGCGACGCGTGGACGCGGCGGCGCCCTTGGCCGACGACCTCTACACCATCTTCCGCCTCCCGTCGGCAGTGCGCGAGCGGCACCGCGACCTGTACGAGCCCAAGGTCGTGTCCGTGGGCCCGTACTACCACGGCCGCGCCGGCCTGGGCGCCGCGCAGCAGCACAAGTGGCGCCTCCTCCGCGACTTCCTCTCGCGGGGCGGGAAGAAGCAGGCCGCCGGTGGCGGCCTCGGCGCGCACGTGCGCGCCGCGCGCGAGGTCGTGGCGGACGCGCGCCGGTGCTACGCCGAGGGGTTCGGCCTGGGCGCGGACGAGTTCGCGGAGCTGCTGGTGCTCGACGGCTGCTTCCTTCTCGAGTTCTTCCTCAAGAAGAGCGAGGGGCAGCTCGCCGCGCCCGGGGGCGCCAAGTGGGCGTGGCACCACATGTACCACGACGTCCTCCTGCTGGAGAACCAGATACCCTTCTTCGTCATCGAGAAGCTGCACGGCGTCGCCTTCGCCGGCGACGACGGCGGCGCTGATGAGCGCGACGCGCTCCTGGACATTTTCTGCAAGGCCTTCGCCGGCGACCTGCCGTCGAGCCGCGTCATCCGGCCGCGCAGCGACAAGACCATCCACCATCTGCTGCACCTGCACTACGAGTGCAACGTCCGCAACCCAGCCGCCGACAGCGACAATGCCCGCCGCAGCAGCATCGGCGACGCCAGCGTTAACGGCGCGTCGCTGGCCATCTGGAGGCAGCCGGCAATCCCGTCGCCGCGCTCCGGCGAGGGCGGCGCCGGCAGCAAAGGCCGTCTGACGTCGATGATCCCGCCGGCGGGCAAGATGGAGGAGGCCGGTGTGACGTTCAAGCGCAAGGCGACCCCGCGGGACGTGTTCGACGTCAGCTTCCGGTACGGCGTGTTGCACGTGCCGGCGTTCGTGCTCGACGAGGGCGCCAAGGTGCTGCTCGCGAATCTGGTGGCGTTCGAGCAGGGAGGTGGCCGCGCGGCGCGGCAGCTGGATGGGGGCAACCTGGTGACGGGCTTCGTGGCGCTTGTCGGGTCGCTTGTGAACTCGCGGAGGGACTTGGAGGTGCTCCGCCGGTGCGGGATCATGCATTGCATGCTGGCCGACGACGACGCCGTAGCCTACTTCAACCACGTGGTACAGTATGCGACCATGGACTACGATCGCCACCTGCTGGCCTGCCTATTCAGGGACGTTAGAGAGCACTGCCATTGGAACAGATGATCGCTCTGCACTACTGTGGTTCCGTTTGGCATTTGTGTATTTATTTATTTGAAATTATATATTGATTTTGTATCCATCAAACTAAAGACATGTACTGTCGCTACTTCATGCAATGACAAATTAAATGGGGAAAGCTAAAGAATAATTGATTTATTTGGAGAGGACAAACCCTTTTTTTTCTCTAAACAACAGAGACGGCGCCGGCTTCGATGGACTAGTGGGCAACAACAAACTGGCCCCCTGCAGATCATGTCCTGTTCGCTTGGCTTATAAGCCGTACATTTTCAGTCAACGAACAATATTTTTCTCTCACAATAAATCAGTCAATAGTACTTTCAGCCATGATTTATCAGCCAAGCGAACAGGGCACGTAGCTTGGTGGGAGGAGGCCACGAGCAAAGCGCCTACAGCAGAGCGAAGACAGTTCAATGATATGGTGATATACACCTTCTGGAACCTTTGAAAAGACATGAACATGACAATCTTCAACAACACTGTAGAAACAATGTTGCAGGTGGCCGTGAGAATTAAAGATGACATAGAACAAACAAAGAGAGCATTCGGTTAGGGGTTGCTTCATCTTTTGAGGAGGGCTTTGTCAAAACTGTAGGATCGTCTAGGAATAGATCTAGCGGATGAAATCTTTCTATTTAAGATAGAACACATAGATCCGTCCTAAAACATGAACTAGAGAGAGAGGAGAGAGGATGAGAGAGGGGAGGTGTTACCGACCATCAGTGGACTTGGCGGAGGAGCTGGCCATGACGTCGGTGAAGAAGGCGCTGTCGAGTTGGGGTCGATGGAGAGGGGCAACGCAGTCCAGTGACGACGGCGGCGAGTCGAGGAGGACGGTGACGGCGGTTCCCGCCGCTGCTGTGCTCCCTTAGATCGGATTGGGTTGTGTCGGTGGGGTACTGTGGCTACGGTGAACATCGTACTGCGAGTAGCCGACCCCCACCTATTTATATAGCGTTGTGCGACGGGGGCCCACCAACCATATAGGGTTGGTCGCCCCCGATCGGGGCGTGGGATCAAAGCCCAAGTTGATCATTGGGCCAATCTTGATGGAGAGATCAACCTAACAGGCTTTTCTCTCCTGTTCCTGCCCCAGGGTGGCGTGTTGTCTTTGCTTGTGCATAAACACCTCTTTTTAACCCTTATCTTAATTGATTGAAAGGCAGAACTCTGATCCTACCAATATTTTTTTTAAAAGATGGCGCTGGCTTCATCTCTACTGGCTTTGAGCGGAGGTGGCAGGCATGGGATGATGAGACGTTGAGGCAGTGGTGGCCGCTGGCCACGGGATATGGAGGTGGTCGATTAAGCAGAGTATGGGCAAGGATGCTAAAACGTCAATAGATTGGTGTGCTATGAGCCTATGACACTTCGCGGGTTGCTGCAGGATTTTGTAAGGTTGTATAAAAAGAGAGCTTATAGAAGAAGCGCAGAAAGTTCAGATAAAAAAATGAATAATAATGTGAATATGATGGTTCACCCTATTTTACAAACTTTAGCTTACCTGGCAGGGACGTCTATGCTAACGGCACTAAAAGAAGTTGGGGGCAGTGATAGTTTCTAAGACTGTCTCCAACCGACAGAACCCAAAAACAGGACGCATAGCTGGATTGGGTCACGAACAGCACAAAGACGCGTGATACAAAACTTTTAGTTTCCAACAGCGGACGCAATTCTCCATGGAGCTCGCCCCCATCCCAATCTCAGGCGAGCCCGCCGCCTTGGGCACCCGGCCTCGGTCGCTCCCATCCTCGACCCCGCGCCCTGCCTCCGCGACCGCCTCCTCGCGCTCGCCGCCGAGCGCGCCCAGGCCACCGACGGGGGCTGTGGGAGCAGCAGCGGCAGTGGGGACGAGGAGCCTGAGTCCCCCGGAGGCACCAGCAGCAGCTGGTGGTTCCCCTCGCCGTCGCCGGCCAGACAGCAGCAGCACCGGCGCCGGCATGGCGGCGCTGGCGCTGGCGCGGGCGCCAGCAGGGACGGGATCTCGGGGTTCGCCGTGTGCCTGAGCCTGCTCGTCCGGTCCAGCTTTGCCGGCAGCCGGCGCTGGTGCCAGCCGCTAGACCCCTCCACGGTGGGAGACAGCCACCGGCGACTCGCGTCGGCCGGAGCAGCAGCGCCAGCGATTTGCGTCGGTGGAGAGAGAAGACCCTTATTTGCCTACTCGTTGGCCTGGTACGCAAAATGAGTAGCGTGTTTGCGTCTTCCGTTGGAGGCTGATTTTTTGAGCAAAAACACTGTGCACGACGTAGTTTTACGTCTGCGTCGCATCGTTGACGACAGTCTAACGTCATTTTTTCAGCAACTATCTTATCACCACTCTTCTCTTCACCTAGAGAAAAATGCCCCAAAGTAGAACAATCTTGTATTTTTAGCTTGAAATCTTAAACTTAGGAGACAATGACCCATCTTCAGTGACTAAAAAGCTTAACAAAACGCCTACCAATCAAGCGGTATCTGTTGATAAAGAAATGTATATATAGAGAGAAGAGGAAACCATCCAATACTAACGCAGAACGTGTTACACTACGAAAGTGAGCATTGTTTGGGTTGTCACCTGGAGCTTATTATCAGCTAGCTGGTACGCACATGACTATTAGACTATATGAAGAAGCAACATTTTTTTTAACGGACCGCAAAAGCTTTGCTGTAATTTTTATTAGACGGAAAAATAGAAGGAATTTACAACCGCAACTCAAAAAGCGGTAGCATGTTTGCATGGGCTCCAGGCAGCGATCGACCTCGGCATTGGGCTCGTTTGGGTGAGACCCTGGAGCCTTTTTGCCTGGCTCCGGTGCTGCCTGTACCTTGCCTGCGTTCCGTTTGGATGGAGCCCTGGTGGGGTTCCTGGACCAGGCAAGTGCGTGGCTAGCCAGCCAGGCAACCAAAACTGAGCGCCTGGCGCTGCATCCAGGTTGCCTGGACTAATGACTATGATTAACCATTTGATGGGGTATAAGTTAATTAGTCTTTTTTATTTTAAAAATAATATGTCAAATATGTGAGACTTTGTTATTGTAAACATGAAATACTAGCGTGCAAAGTATAATTAATTTATTAAGTGTAGTTAACTTTATATTAAATTATTCTTTAGTTAATCAAGAAAAAAATATTAATCTAAATCATCTAGTTTCGTAATCAACCTATATAGATAAATATATGTTAATCTCACATCATACATATTTTAATGCGCATCCACGTTATGCATACTCTCTCATTAATGTTCTCAGGCACAAAACTCCAACCAAACAATATTTTGTAGACTTGCCTGGCCAGGCAAAAATCACTAACTTTTCAGACAACTCTCACGCAACATTTTTTTTCAGGCAACTTCTCCATGCTTCCATCCAAAAAGGCCCTTCTAAAGTAGTGTGATGGAAACGGACGCACTTTTACTGAAACAGGCGTGGAATCCCAGGCATGGAGTTTGTCCTCGTCAGACTTTCTGATTAAAGAGATACAGGAGCAGCTCGGCTAAACCTCCAATCTTTTCATTTCCGTGCTTACCAAGATCTTGTAACAAAGTAGCACATGGCTTAGCAGCGTTGGGGTGTGCGTGTGGGGAAGATGAGAATCCCTTAGAGGATCCTTCACCTGATTGTATTCAGTTTTTGGTGATTGCCAATCGTGCAACGCCCGAGTAATGGAATTCTATTTCCGCCTAAAAAAACTCAAAAAGCAAGAAGCAAAATATAGAAGTCAAAATAAATTAATTACTACTTTTGTTTAATCTAGTTGGGCTGCCAAGCCCGCCATACTGAAGTACGTAGCGGAATGCTTGACCAATTCCCATGCATGCGAGATACATTCGTGGAGAGAGGGACCGGAACAGAAGTTTTTTTTTTTTGAGATTAACCGGAGCTTTATATTAGCCATGAGCAGAATTATAGTCATCATCATCTATGATCTCCCGTGGTTATAAGCCACTCCACCACCGGGTTTTCAACTTTTCACGGGAAGCCATTTTAGCACACTCATGCGCTACTCTATTACATGATCTACGGACCGGAGCATAAGCTTGGTGCAGCCTTCAGGGTACCTGCATGTTGTTCGCTCCTCTGCCTTGTCCGTTCGCCACCTCTTCGCTGAGGCACTAACGCCGCGAAGCCACACATGTTGTCGGCTCCTCCACCGTGTCCGCTCAGCTGCGCGTGTTCCACTCGCACTATACCACAGCCCATACTAGCGTCCAACCAAGGGTTGGTAAAAATGTCGAAATGCCGTTGGACGGTATAACTTAGTGGCTTACGGTCAGACGCTATATCTTGTTTTGGCTACAGACTGTGGGTCGTTAATTTTATTTCACTTCGACGTTGAACGGTCGGTCGTTATATCATACTTTTAACGACCCACCGCTCGTCGCCGTAGATCCCGCCTAACTTTTTAATGTGGACACACCTATCAAAAAAAAATTGGAGCCCACCGTTCCAGCCCGCCAAGGCGCAACACCACATCAGCCCATTTCCCGTCTCCCCTGGGCGCTCACCCCAGTAACCCACGGTCCCTTTCCCCAAACCCCAGCGCAGCACCCCGCCGCCGCTGGCTCCGATGGAAGAAAAAAAAACCGCGGCCACCACCGGTCCTGCACACGGAGCCGCCCCCTGAGAACTGCTCGCCGCCGTCGGCCGGCCGCCCTCACCGGTGGCCCCCTAGCCTCCTCCGCGCGCTCAGTCAGCGGGCCGGCGACCTCAGTTCGCCCCTGCCGGCGGCGACCTCAATCCGGCCGCTCCGCGCCGACGACCTCAGCTCGACGCCGTCTCCAGGTCAGCACAGCCGGTGAACTCAGCTCGCCCCTCCCTCCGCCCCCGTCAGTGACCTTAGGTCCCCCTCCCCCACCACCACATACGGCGCCCCCACCCCCTCCAAGTTGCTCTGCACCCGCACCCCCATCCCCACCCCCTCCGGGGTCCTCCATTCTTCTGCATTGGCGCCACAACCATCTCTCCCCCTATCTCCCTCCGCATGGCCAGATCCAAAGTAAGGGAGCCACGGTGTCCCTCTACACTGTGTTTGCTGCTGTTGACTGCGTCACCTCATTACTAACTAAATCATGGATCTGTGCATGTTGTGTTCGTGGTTGCCTGAAGCGTACAAGAAGAAGGTGCTCCTTGGACCTCTGCCCTAAGAAAAGCCGCAGCATCTACAGGCGCCTCATCAGGCCTCAGCAAGCACTAGGAACCAGCTCGTGGATTAGACTCACGAGTATCAGGTAAAGTGCTCTCTACCACTTCGCTACCATTGTTGCTGCTTGTCTTTTTCTGATTCCTGGTAAAGATTCTCCATGTAGTGATATGGATCTCTATTTCTGCTACTAACTGTGCCTTCTATTTATTATAGTGGACACATTTGTTGTTGCTTATTTGCTTAACTGGGCCAAATCAACAAGTACACGTGGCATAGAAACTAAGTGTGCTCTCTGCATCCCAGATGTTGCTTAGTCGATTTGGCATATGGCAAAAATGAATACATAGTTCATGCAGAGCTTCAATGTGTCATCCAGATTTATTGTAGGAAGTATAGCAGTTGCCTTTAAATTTACTCAGTGTGGGCTGTGGCTTTAGTTTGATCATCAGTATGGACTGTGGTTTAGTTTGATCTTCATTTACTCCACATTCAGTTACTGTGGCTTAAGATTATTTTTTCCTATTTTTTGCTTCCTGTGGATAGTTCAAGAGAATCTATAGCTTAATTGAAAACCGAGTGTAGCTCATGAGAAATATGGAAAGTTTACTTATAAGACAGGGCCCCCTCCCCCTCCAAACAAGCTCATGTGTGGGCGACTAGGCGTTGCCACTTGACGAGGTTTTTGATGCATGCCTTGAAACTTACGTGCGAGACGGATGTCTCCCAAGAACAGTAATTAGCTTAATTATTTCATTACCTTAGCAAAATCGTTTAGTTTCCATTTGAGACAAAGGCTCTTTTATGTTTGCTTCATGATTCATGTCCTAATGCGCCTACTTGTGTGACAATTTGAAGAGGCTGAAGATTCCTGTAGGTCAAGTCGTTGCTAATCATTTCTGATCATAATGTTTAATCATTGAATTTTTGTCTATGTTGCTAGCACTAGCAGCCTAGCATGATTGTGTTACGTAGGTTTGAAATGCCATGAACTTACTCTTTTATTATTCTGTCTAACCTTGCAGGTTGGGTTAATCGCTTCGCCAACACCGGTGATACTGCTGTGGTTGTTGCTGAGAGCACAGCAGTTAAGGTAATTTCAGAATCTGTTGCTGTGATACAATGTGCTGTCTCCAATTTACTTAATCCTAGCATGAACTTATGATTGCTTCCGGCTGGACTTGATTTTTTTTATTGTTAATGTACTCACGATCAGTTCCAATTTAAGCCTATCATAAAACACCTCTTTCACATAACTATATATTTAGTATCAGCTAAGTTAGTGGTTTTCTGCTGGTGTCCTGAGATAGTTGGTGAATGGTGAATTGGAACAACAGTGCGGTGACATATGGTTATAGGAAAGTTAATGCCAGAATTTAATTTAGCTGCTTCTAACTTGCTACAAGAATTTTTCTTTTTTCAAACAAGAGCAGCCTTTTATTTACTAATGGTGCTAATTTCATTACAGATCTCATGAAGGCTACTCATGAGGACCACACGGAATTTCTGCTTTACTTGGTCTGGATCCATGACGAGGTGGGTAACCTTTTTTTATACTGCAAAAATGTAGGTAGGCATGCAAGATAGTTTGCTCCTCATGCTATGGTTATATGACAGGAAACCTATCGATATTAATGAAGGGTGAGTCATCTGCATGCTAATTACAGTTCATGCTAGCCTAGAGTTCGTGTTTGAAGGCGTCCCTCTAAAATAGTGGGAAGGTTCCTGTTGGATTGCTGATTGCTGATGGAATTATTATGGTATCCAGATCAATTTTATTTTTGATGTACTGAAAATTGCACTATTTGTTCAGCTTTTTATGATGAAATTTGTATGGTAGGTCTGGCAGCTCCATGAGTTGACCTTCAACAAGACGGTGTCGACATTGACCAGCTCAAGGTACACCTATGGCCCTTATTTCATTAGATTTTTTTTTGTCGACATTGACCAGCTGAACATTGATGTCATATCCTGCTTGCTTGCATAATGTTTTTTTTGGTTGAGTAAATAGCTTTACTGAATTTGTGGTACGTGTACTAGATAGGTCTAGCTAACTAACCGTTATATTTCACTGATCACTGGATGGAATACTTCACTTTCCTATTATCTTGTTTCTTGCATTTACAGTATGAGATGATTGTTCACGCAGGCGCAACTAGGGAGCACTGTTTTCCTTTGTTCAATATATTTGTCCACTTGATTGTCTATAGGTGACTGCTAGCCAGGAGACATATTTTGCTACTTGAGATGAGCAAATAGCAAGTGACATGGCTGTCTTCTGAATTAAATAGAGACCAGAGAGAAGTAGCGCAGATGAGTTGACTCATTTGATCTATATTTGCATGCTATACACAGACTACAGTTACAGAAAGAAAGTGTGAATTAGAGGTTACATTGCAGTAGTACATGAATGAATGGATGGAAATTAGGACAGATCAACTGCAGATAGTTATTAGTTGTGAAATATTTTTCATGTAGCGAGACATGAGTATTTTTTTTGTTCTTTGATGAAATTTAAGTTTTGTCGGCTCATACTTTTGGATGTTCAAACGCCGCCGTAGCATTAGCACGGGCATTGGTGATGAAGAAATTGCCTACGTTTGGACAGAATGGTTCCGGAACAAAATACCATTGTAATGAAATAATAAGTTATTTGAACCTATTTATACCTGGTAAACTGATGGGGTTCTTAACGAAAAAAAAGAAACGAAAAAAAACTTATGTTGTGCACTTATGTTGGTTCTTTGGTTTCAAATTCAGGATGGGAACGATCTTGGGAGTGTTCTTTGTCTCCAGGCACTTGCAGTAACATGGATGAAATGATCGATTCATGGAAGGAGTTCAGGAAAGTTATGATTCGAAAATTTGTTACTTCAATCCATCAGTCAATTCAAACATTTGAGGATGGTTATGAAATTTTATATATGACCATGTATATAATTTGGAAAACTGTATATAATCCGGAAAACTATAGAAAACTGTCGTTGTTTGGTTGTTTTCATGTGCACCTTGAAATAAAGCCGTGGCGTTAGCACGGGCATTATACTAGTGACATGTAAAGCATCAAGGGCATTAATACTATATTAATAAATGTAAGTTTTATGGAAGAAGTAAAAAAAAATTAGAACTCTTGCCATGTATTCTCTTCTGAGGTTCCTTCTTTTGTGGTTTGCCTGCTAGTAGAAAAATCAAAGGGTTCTTGTTATCAACACTTAAGCACAATGTAGCATGTTGGAGAGAACAGGGCTCTTGTCACTTTTACCTCTGTATTTGTGTGCCTAGAGAAGGACTATGAATGCAAGTAGCACCAGCTTGGTATGGTCAAGAAAAAATTGTGGTCAGTTTTAGAATATTTGTATTACTAGTACTGAAATCTACACACTATTTAGGTAGCCAAATCAAAAGCATATTACTTAGCCGAATTACATCTCAACTGCTATTTGGATT
Source organism: Miscanthus floridulus (assembly GCF_019320115.1). NCBI lineage: Eukaryota > Viridiplantae > Streptophyta > Magnoliopsida > Poales > Poaceae > Miscanthus > Miscanthus floridulus. Next base: position 148,526,451 of record NC_089581.1, on the reverse strand, counting down.
GGAACTATCAGTTTATTATATCTTTTATTTGCAGGTGGGAGGTAATGGCTAGGGGGGCTGATGCATGCAGGAAGCAATTGGATGGAATTTCACATGGCCAATGCATTATTTTGGACATTCTAACTAGATATGAATGCTTTTGGACATTCTAACTAGAGATGAATGCTTTTGTTTAAGTGATGAATTGTAATGAGTGCGAGCAAACCATGAGATGTAAACTGTGCAACTAGTGCAAACATCTATATATGAGCTATGCATTATTCTATCTTGATGGCCAAACTGCCTTATGTAACTTGTTTCTCCAAGTTGAGCTTATGGATATGATATAATGATATAATTGTGAGCTATGATGAGCTTCATTGTCATAATTGTGTATATTGTCCAAAATGGAATTGATGATTTTATATATGGTTCATTGATTGTATGATTAGTACTGATACTGAGGTTAATGAATAATTTGAGGTTAATGAATAATTATGCTGTTAATTTTTTGTATTGATAGTGTCAGATAGTTGGACGCTATATAATATATAGCGTCTGACCAATAGTCGCTATAAGTATGTACTTGGCGTCGAACAGTCGGTCGGTATATCTTTAACGTACCATCGAACGGTCGATCGCTATAATTAAGGTCGGACGCTATAACTTATAGCGACGCCACTTATACCCACGCGTCAAGTCGGACGCTATATGTATATAGCGACCTACCGTAGGTCGCTGTACTGACTTATAGCGACCTACCGTAGGACGCTGTAGATAGGCTGTGGTATAGTGTCGCCTCCTCTCCGTCGACGACGGCATTAGCTTCTTAGCCTGCGCGAAGCCGAGCATGTTGGCTTCGGCGGCCCGATACGGTGGATGGACCAGAGTGCGTAGTTCCGCTCTGAATTTGTGTGATGTTCGGATTTGGGTTGTCCTCAGCTTTGGGGCCAGGTTGATTATTTTAGGATAATTCTGGGTGTAGGGTGTCTGTCCGTGCCAGACGGTTTCGATGGTGGGCCGCTCGCGCTAGCGTAAGGCCTACCCCCAACGGTAATTCTATCTGCCTATCCACTCGCACTTGCTACCAACCGTTTTAAAAAAAACTCACCTTACGCAGTGCCCCACCCGCGCCGCCTCGATGACCGCACTCTGCACCGTGCCTCCCTCTCCACAGCTCCTATGCTCCGCCAGCCGGCATCTCCACCGCACCAGAGCGCAGCAACCCGTCTTTCTCTCTCTCCACCGCACCTCTCACCCACCACGGCCTTCTAGAGCGTGTGGACCCACCGCAATCTTATCCACCGGACTTGCCGCGTCCTTCTCTACTAGAGCAGTAAGCTCCGCGCCATCGGCGAGCTCTACAATGGTAAACTCCACGCGTCGACGAGCCTCCATTCCCAAACAACGAGATATTACGCTGAAAGCACATGTTGCAAACGTATGTTTCAAGTGTTTCAGATGTTTCAGATATATGTTGTAACTATTTTATATTGGTGTCGAGGACCAATACTAGGGTACCCGAGGAGGAGGAGCTAATGGTCATCAACATTGATTCAACCGAGCAGTCAAGAGCGCGCCTACATCTCCAACCGACCCCAGGTGCGCAGGCTCCGCCTCGCCCGACCTCCGGGGGCAGGCTCCGTCTCACCCGACCCTGAAGCCGTGATCTTCGCCTAGCCCTACCCTTGGGTTTGTGCTCCGCCTCGCCCGACCCCAAGACCACGGGCTTCGCCTTGCCAGACCTCTTGGGTACAGGCTCTGTCTCGCCCAACGGAGACCCATACCGTCGGCAACCACTCCAGGTCCAAGTGTATGGGTCTGGGTCAAAACTCTGACACCAAGGAAGAGATCGGCACGCCCCGTTGTAACTCGCGGCCATGACAGGCCATACCTGAGGATTCACATCAAGAACAGCATCGGGCATACCGGTGTTGTTCTACCTAACCCTCGTGTGAACACTGACATGCACGTCAGTTCACCACGACGTCCGCCAGAACGGAGTGGAGCGCCATGACCGGCGGATGACGCCTGTGTATGGCGCTCGTGACGGACAGGACCGCGACATGGAGCCATCCCTATTAACATCTACAGGGTTGGCAGGACCCACATGAAGGAGAAGAAGGACCCAGCGATCCTAGAGGCCTTCATCTCTCTCGTTCTTCTCCTTTTCCTCCACTATAACCCGTGCTTTCCCTTGACCTATAAAAGGGAAAGCAGGGTGCCCCATGAAGGGGATTCAAGCCGGATAGACCCGATCAACCCATTGAGATCTGATCCAGATACACACAAGCACACAGCTGAGTAGCGACTGAGCTATCATCACCCGTTCACTTCTTTCACTAGAGACTTGGGGCCTATCCATCTCTCGCCCGTTTGTAACCCATACTATAAACTTTCGGTGCTAGTAACACGAGCAGCAACGACGAACTGGATGTATGGACTTTTTGCCCAAACCAGTATAAATCTCGTGTCCTCTAAGCACACCATCTGAGCCAGACGCACAATAATACAAATTTACCCATCGATGGTAACTCAAAACACCGACAGTTAGCGCGCTAGGTAGGGGCCTTTTTGCGTGTCTTGACATCCACACCAGGCCTTGGATGTCTATTCATGGCTTCAGCTAGGTCCCGGACACGCATGTGCACTTCAGGAATCTAGACTTCATCGTCATGATAGAGGGAGGGTTGGTGCAGGCTCTCGCCGCCGTCCAACCTCTCCACTTCACTAGTCTTGATGCGATCGCCGAGGCGCTTGAGGAGCAGCAGCATCATGCACCAGAGGCCCACACCCCCGGGAGCGACCAGCTCCTCTGCTTCGATTATGGGAGGCTAGAGCGCCAGCTCGGCGCCTTCCTAGGACCCCGACCGTCCCAGGAGGGTTTGCTCCACCTCACCTTCTCAACTTGCCAAAGGAGAGCCGCTCTCCCCGGAATACCTCATTCGAAGCGCCTCGACAGCGCTCTCGTCCGGTCTCCGGAACACCGCAGAGACCGTTGGCACCCTGTGGCACAACGCACGCCTCCATCCGCCATGAACGACAAGTTCGTGGGGATGACCGAATATGTTGCGGAATCTTTCCATGACCTCATCATGGGAGAATCGGGGTCGCCCTTCGACTGTGACTCCAGGGGGAGGAGCCATCACCCTTCT